>NC_084652.1:28478678-28558678 GCF_019802595.1 Syngnathoides biaculeatus
AAAGGAGGGACAGGGAAGGGGGGAAGGAAGTTAAGGAAGGAAGGAAGGACGCAGGACAGGGTAGGAAGTAAGGAAGGAGGGAAGGACGCAGGACAGAGGAAATAAAAAGGAAGAAAGGAGGACAGGGAGGAAGAAGGAAGGAAGGAAGGGGACGCAGGACCGAGGGAAATAAGGAAGAAGAGAAAAGGAGGACAGGGAGGAAGTAAGGAAGGAAGGAAGGAAGGACGCAGGACAGAGGAAATAAGGAAGAAAGGAGGACAGGTAGGAAGGAAGGAAGGAAGGAAGGACGCAGGACAGAGGAAATAAGGAAGAAGAAGGAAGGAAGGAAGGAAGGAAGGAAGGAAGAGAAGGAAGGACGCAGGACAGAGGAAATAAGGAAGAAAGGAGGAAGGAAGGAAGGAAGGAAGAAGGAAGGACGCAGGACAGAGGAAATAAGGAAGAAAGAAGAAAGAAAAGAAGGAAGGAAGGAAGGAAGAAGGAAGGAAGGAAGGAAGGAAGGAAGGAAGGACGGACAGAGGACAGAGGAAATAAGGAAGGAAAGGAGGACAGGGAGGAGGAAGAAGGAAAGGAAGAAGGACGCAGGACAGGTAGGAAAGGAAGGAAGGAAGGAAGGACGCAGGACGGAGGAAATAAGGAAGAAAGGAGGACAGGGAGGAAGTAAGGAAGGAAGGAAGGACGCAGGACAGGGAGGAAGGAAGTTGGCATGGGTGTGCAAGCAGTGAAAATGCGAAAGGCCTTCGGACGGACAGACGTCTCCGCTCGTCGCGGAAGATAAAGAATATGGGACCTGGCCAAGGCGTTGCTGTCCAAATGAAGACGTAACCCCAAAGCAAACGCGTCCGCGCTTCACATGATGCGTTAGCATTTCCGTCGAGCTCGCCGAGTAAAAGCTAAGCTACGTGTCGGTGCTTCCTACACAGCGTGTCATTCTTTTCGAGTTGACTGCAGCTGCCATTGGCACGAAAAGGCATGAAATCATTTTTTCAACCTCTTGTCGTCAAGTGAGTCGAACTTGGCCGAAGCCAAAAGTCGACCCGACGACATCTTGTACCGGAGCTTAAAAAAATCCTCATATCAGTCATATCTCAAAAGCTTGGCGCCAGTCGCGACGCCGAATTTCCACTCAACTATCTTCTTCTTCTTCATCTGTCGCCACCTTGTGGCGTCTATAGGCAATCACAGCAAAGTCAGATCTTGAATTCACGCAGATTCAATATTTGCAATCTTCAGCATCTCCGTTGACCGGATATTACAGTTGGAAAGATGAATTGATTAGCAAATTCGTTGACAATTATTTTGACCTTGTTGAAATTGAAATAGTCTTATTTTGTAATTTTTCAGCCTCTCAACAGTAAATGTTCAGATTTGTGTCCCCCTCCGTGTTTGCAGACATTTAGTTGTTTTTTTTTTTTTTTTTTCAAAATAAGACATTATTTGCAAACATTGAATAAGAATCCATTTCTGCCATGTTAAAATGCCAAACGTCCTGGCGTTTCTTTTGAAAGCGCGACTTTGGCCTCGTTTGCGATGTTCCGTTTTTGTGCGCTTTCCCTGACGCCGGGAGCCACGTTGAAATCACCATGGCAACAGCGGGCTCACGTGATTGGCTCCTGTTCATTCATCCCGTCGCGCGGGCAACGGGTCGGCCGCCATCTTAATTAGGCGTCAGGTGGCGGGAGTGCGCGTGCTCCAGTCATCACTACCACCGACCAGATTTTTATTATTTTATATCTAGCGGTATTAAAAACAGGCACGCAGTATTTTACAAATGTTCTACTTTTCCTTACTTTGAAGAATCTTTTCCTCTGTCCGTGTGTTTTTTTTTTTGTCAGGCCAAAGCAATAAAAGCATTTGTTTGGAAGAACTACGGCAGCGCAACCGATCAGAGCGTTGGGCTCACAGTTTTGAGGACCGGGGTTCAAATCCCGGCCCCCCAGTGTGCACGTTCTCTGCGTGGCTTTTCTCCGGGTGGGCGCTCGGGTTTCCTCTAAACCGCGAGTGCGTGCGCCCCGCGATTGGCTGGCGACCAGTCGAGGGCGTGCCCCGCCTCCTGCACGTCGTTAGCATTGAGCATCTTTGCGCACGGTGGTGGCGTCAGGTGGTTTCACGCAGCGACGCCGCTCGTCCTCCGTCCGCCAGAACGCTCAAATTGTTTGTGGCAACTGGGGCGGCTCGAAGGGAAAAAAAAGGTCGTCGGCGGGTCGTCGCGGCGCTGCAGGAAACGTGTCAGCGCCCGTCGTCTTCCTCCTCCTCCTCTTCTTCTTCTTCTTCTTCATTTTGGGGTCATTTGGAGTTCAGCGCCGCCCGTCTTTTGCCTTTTGGGCGGCGGCCGGACGGCCATTGAGAGAAGACGTGCGCTCGGAGTAAAAACTATTCCAACAAGAATTGTAATCATGGATACGTGCGACAATTTGGAATGCATCCATTTGATTTAGTTCTTGTTAAATGCGTTGCAAATAACAAAATATTCATCACTGTCACATGTAAGTCACGATGGCTATCTTACATCTGCATTCTTACGTGACTACAATTCATATTCAAAATGTATTTATTCGTTCAGTTCATTAAATAGTTGATTCTTGCAACTGATCAAAAAAATATCAATTCTAAGTTCAAACCAGCTTCTTGCAATAAATGTTTTTACATTTTATTGAAATACATTTTTTACATACACATTTAGCTTTTTTTTTTATATAGCTATTTACAGTGTAAAAACGTGTAAAACGTGATAACCACTGACCACCTCTTATTTTATTTTGGATTTTATTGCCTTTTTTTTTTTGTTTGTTTTGAGGATGACGTCAAAATAAATAACATTGAGGCTAAAACTCAAGCTGGCAGCGCTTCGCGTTTCTGTGAAGGGTCAACTAGAATCGCGGCAGCGGCCGATCGCTGACGTTCTGTAGCCCATCAATGTTCGTTGCGGACATTTTTGAACCCACGAACGAGCGACTCAACAATCATAATCAGGCGCGCAATCGTATTGATTGACGGGCGGCGGCCGACCGATGGGGCGAAAGCGCCGTTCGCTGACGGTATTGATCCACGTGGCGGATGCCTCGGAATCGGGACGGCTCCAAAGTGGACGCGCGGATCGATCGATCGATCGGTCTTGGGATCGATGAGGACGAGGGCCCGTTTGTAGGACCGCAGCAGGAAGTACACACATCCCGTATGTCAAACGCAGGAATGATACCGTTTCTATATGCGGCAAGAAATCACCGGAGAAAGATTTACTCGGTTGCACCGTCAATGTCCGAGCAAAAGAAGGGAAAAGAAATTTCGGCCATTCTGGAGGTTGCGAAAGAACACGAGCGCAGGACTTAGACGCATCCCTGTCACAACACAACATTGGATGTGGGAACAAGAATTACACAGATCCCATCAATGGGTAATTAGACTGAGCCTGCCCGCACGTCACACAAATTAGAACTTTGATACATATTTTTGCCGGAGTTGCGGTCGTCATTTTGGAATTTCACTGATCCCGTACATCGCCACACCGTCATGATGGACCGTGATGATAACGAGCAATATTTATGACCTTTTCATCATTTCATCCACCCAACGAACACGTTGTTGTGGTCCGCGTGCATAACGCAAAGAACAAAAGACGACTGACAGGATTGCCGCACGCACACAAACGCAGCTGACAACACAAAGTCCTCATTGACGCTTGCTAACAATGCTAACCAGGCCAACGGTGTCACTGCGTTTTCTTTTCATTCGTGTACGCAAACCAACGGCGTGCGGTTAACTTGTATAGTTCTATTCTACTCATTGACAAAACACTTTTGTGTATTTTGCACTTGAATCAGACAATCGAAGAGAGTTTTGCATTGCGGTCTTCCTCCACGCCACATATTCGCAATTTGGTGTCAACAAAGGAAGTGAAGCCACGAACGAGTGACAATCGAAGTGAGTCGAGGAGCTTTGCCACCATCTTGTGAACTTAACGGCGCACTTTGGCAAATAATGAACGATTCTCTTCAAAGAAAAAGACGTTCAGCGGTTGATGCCACAACCAGCTGAAGTTTACTCTGAAACCCGGTTCATTTTGGAAACCGCCATTGACGTGCTACTGTTAGCATCTCCGTGGTGGCAAGTGAAGCAACACATATAGACTGACAGTCCCCCAACAAACACAGTCATATTCTTTCTCCTCTGCAGAGAATGACTAATATCGTTGCGGCTTATCGAGCCATGGGGGTCATGTCAGTGGGAATCGACGCTCTTCTTCGTTTGTCTGCATGGCTGTACTATACTGCCCTCTAGCGGACAAAGCGGGCACACCAGCAGGAGCGGCAGAATGAATGCACGCATACGTGCATTCAACTGCACCAACGGAATATCGGATAAATGGCATTTCCAGTGAAATGTCTGCGAATTTGTAAATTCTAATGAGAATACAGATTGAATAAATTGTCAGGTGAGCACCAGCCAACGAAATCTGCGGGTTCCTTGTTGCCGGGCGAGGGACGGGCGGATTGCGTGCGTGCGCGTTCATTCAAATTCCGCGGAGAAGAGATGAAGACGGGAGATTCCTTTCAACGCCCGCAAACATTTCATGACAGCGCCTGAAGCAGCCGGTATGTCACCATGGCAACGGAAGTGGGGGATAACAGCGAAGCGCGGCGACGTCCGAGACCTAAAAAGTGAAAAAAAAAAAAAAAAAAAAATGTCCGCAGCCGGGCCCTTTGATGAAGCGCACCCTGCCGTCGCCTGGAACAAAATGGCCGACGGGGAGCGCGGCGCTATCGTGCCGAGCGCGACGCGTCGACACTCGGGGTCGTCCAATCGGAAGCTCGCAAGAAACAACGCGGAGGACGAGGAATTGCACAACAAACAATCGGACTTCTTCGGAACCGGGAATGAGACCCATCCCGGACCAAATACTGGAGAAGGAATCCGAGTGCAGAGATCCTGTCTGTCACAACAAAACACCGAAGACCCGAACCCAAAATCTCAAGGCTGCCGCAGGAATTACGCTGGTCGGTCCGTCACAACGACCTACTGGAACAGGAATGCATTTCTTCTTCGTCTTCTTGCAACTACCAGAGCGCCGCCCGGTGGTCAGCTTCGGGTTATTTTTACACTTGAAAATGTTACCGTCGCATCACTTCCTGTTTCACTTGCCGGGATCCTTCGCACGAGCGTTCGTTGAACGGCTTCAAGTCGAAAAAGGCCGCGAGGAGCCGCGGGTCACGCCAGAATTCACCATCGCCTCTCACGCTAACTAATATTCGAACGCGCATGCAAACATGCATTCGTCGTCTATGTTCCGCCGGCACGCGATTGCCACACAACTGTCATGTTTGGTCCGTGAAAGACGTCCAACTCACAAGTTTGTTACGTTCGCAGAGACGCCCGAGCTCCGCCATGGGAGGAAAACTGAGCAAGAAGAAGAAGGGCTACAACGTCAACGACGACAAGACCAAGGAGGCGGCGGAGGGGGGGCCGGCCAAGGACATCAAAGGGGAGAGCGCCGCACCCGCGGACGCCGACGACACGGCGCCCGCCAAGGAGGCGCCGCCCGCCGCCGCCGCCACGCAGCCGGAAAAGGAGGCCAAGGGCGAGCCCGCCGAGGAGGCCCCGCCCACCGCCGCCGTCAAAGATGAGGCCGACGCCAAAAAGACTGAGGCCCCCAAAGCTGAGGAGGGGCCCAAAGCCGCGGAGACCCCCAAGGATGGCCCTAAGGAGACCCCCAACTCCACGGCGGCCCCCGAAGCTCCGCCCAAAGACGCCGGCGTGGATCTGAGCAAAGATCAAAGCGCCGCCGCTCAAGCCTGATTGGTGAACGCCCACTTCGGACAATAACAACGAGAATTGAGGACGACCCGCCCGCTGAAGTTGCGAAGTGAAGAGTTTTCTGATTAACTTTGACCCCTGACCCCAAGCCCGCCTGTCATCTCACGTCATCGCATGATCGCCTCGCCAAACTTTCTTGAAATTCTTCCAAAATCGTCAAAATATTTCTGAAATAGTCAAACAGTACATTTTGTACTCAAAAAAAGAAAAGAAAAACAGACAAAAAAACAAAAAATTAAAAACAAACCAAAAAAAAAAAAAAAAAAAACCTCAACAATTTGTAATATTTCTACGCTGGTTTGAAACTTTAGTACTTTACTCAACTCTGATTTTGGTCTTGTAGAGTCTGCTTCTTCTGTGGTGTAGTCCGGCACTAGACTTGTTCTGGTCCGGGACGATTATGGTTCAAGACTGGTTCTAACCTGGTACGATACCCTGGTTCTAGTCTAATTCCGATCTAGTA
This sequence comes from Syngnathoides biaculeatus, assembly GCF_019802595.1. Taxonomy (NCBI): domain Eukaryota; kingdom Metazoa; phylum Chordata; class Actinopteri; order Syngnathiformes; family Syngnathidae; genus Syngnathoides; species Syngnathoides biaculeatus. The sequence goes on from NC_084652.1 coordinate 28,484,950, forward strand.
ATGGTCAAGTACCAGACTGTTACTGTGTAGTACTAGTCTGGAAATACTCTGCTTCTAAATTGGTACGACTGTAGTTTGGCTCCAATCTCGCTCTGATTTGCATCAAACTACCCGTTTCCAAATTAGTTCTGGTCTATTTTTGGACAAGATCTGGATTGTTTTTAGTCTGGTTCTTGCCTTGGACTAGTCGGAATTGGTTCTGATCTGGCTCTTGTCTATTTCTGGTTTAGTTCTAAATTGGTTTTAAGATGGTACTAGTCGGATTCTGGTCTGCTTGTTGTCTAAATCTGATCTACTTCTCTTCTGATTCTAATCTGGTCCTGTCTACCTTGGGTCTGGTTCCAGTCTGAGTCTAATTTGGTCCGAGGATGGTCATAGTCTGGGATAAGTACGGTTCTAATTTGGTACTGGACTGATTCTACTTTAATTTTGGTCTGTTCTAAATTAGTTCCGAACCGGTACTCACTTGGTGTTGGTCTGGTTCTAGGCTGGTTCTAAATCAGTACTGATCTAGCCCTAGCCTAGTTCTGGTCAGGTTCCGGTCTGGGACCAGTGCGGAGGTAGTTTGGTTCAAATTTGGTCCTCGTCTGCTACGACTGTCGTTTGATTCTAGTCTAGTCGTGGTCCGCATGGGGCTATTCTGGTTCGGAAGTTTCTTTTGGCCTTGTACTACTCTGGTCCCGGTCCACAAGGAAGAGAGAAGACATCAGAACTGGCCCTGGACCCCAAATTAAAAAGGACAAAAGTCCACAACTGACGTCCCTGCCAAATGTTGGGAGCCGCTGATCACGAAGCGTTAACGACGCAGCCTGCATCCCCGTTTCTACGGCAACCGTCCTCACGCAACTCCTCATCCGTCCGTCACGGCTTCACCTCCTCCAAAGCCCACGTGAGCGCACGCAAAGGTTTTCGGGACGAAGGGTCCCGAAAACCTTTGAGTCGGCGAGCGTCCCAAAACCCTCGACCGCACGTTGCGTGTAGTGGCGTGCGTGTCCACGGCAACCGTGTGTCTCCATCCCAGCCGGCGGCGCTCGCTCCAGGTCCCGAAAAACACAGCAAAGATGAAGAAGAAAAAGAAATTGAAGTTTCAAAGTTGGATGTTTACTTGTTAAAATGGTGCAACAGTCGTAATAAAAAAAAAAGTACCAAATGTTGTTGTTGCTGTGTGGTTTCCATGACAACACAACTCCTCCAATCACGCTGGACGCTGATTTTCATTTGTGCGTCGCCTTAATAGCATCATTAGCGCCATTAGCCTTTTTATTGCTAATAACATTGTTAACGTCGCTAGTGCAGCGAGCATTTTTTGTGCCCCCCCCCCACTGAAGATCTGCCGGGGGTTGCGCAATTTCGGGGCATTGGCCAGGGTGCAAAGTTTTGAATCCGTAATTTCCACGGGGGGGGGACTGCCACTGAGCACCGCTAGCTAGCATTGTTAGCACTGATTGCTAACTCCATCCACCCCTCCCTTCTCAACTGCGTTCTGTGGCAGGCGGGCGAGGGTGTCGTCGACATTGATGCTGGGCGACCCCCCCGCTGACAAGGGCCCCCTCCTTCTGCTGCCCCCACCAAACCGAGCGACACGATTGGCCTGCCGGCTTCCTGCATCGTGACCGATGGTTGCTAAGGCGACGCCGGTGCCCACTCTCGCCTAGCAACAGGAGACAAGGAAAAGTGCGTCTGGGGGAGGGGGGGGGGCTCGCATGTGGAGGAATGGGGGAGAGGGGGGGGCAAAATAATGGTTGTCATATATGAGCGCGCCCTGAAACCCGTGAACCAGGAAGTGCCCTGCCCGTCCTCCATTTGGCCTTCTCTCTATTCTTTTGCCTTCTTTCTTGCTATCTTTCCTTCTGCCCTTCAGGCCCCTCCATTTTCTTTCTCAGTTCATTGCTTTCCTTGTCCCCCCCCCCCCCCCCATCTCTCCTTCCTATCTTATGGTCTTCCTCAAGGTCCGCCTTCTTCTTCGCTTATTTCCACCGGATTCGTTTGCCCCGTCGCTGGTCTTTCTGGTTCGGCGGCGACCGTTTGGGTCTCGCTGGTGGGCTTGGAGGCTTGTTGCCTAGCAACAGGCTGCAAGCGGCTCGGGCGCGCTTTTCCGGAAGACGTTTGATGGCGGAAATGTAGGACGTCGGTCTCAAGGGGAAGTCTGCTCGTGAGACAGTGGGCGTGGCCGTCGGCTGACGCTCTTGCCTGATTGGAACGCGAGTCGGCCGGCGACGCGATGCAGTTCCCCAAGTACCATTTGGATGAATGGATGTAGGAGTATTTTTGTCAATAAGAAACGGTTTGAAGGGTGGAGGAATGAAGTGAGAATGTATTTGTATTTGCAGAAATGCGAGGGGCGGAGTTAGAAGAGAGAGCGAAGCTGGAGGACTTGAACTCCGCGGGGTCAACGAGGTCAGGAAGTGAAGAAAATGTTTCCAATTCCGCGACGGGGACGGCCGCGGGAAACCGAGCCGACGTTTCCACGTTAAGAGCGCAGAACTGTGACTTGAACGGGTCACCTCGTCTCACAGGTCCGAGGTTTTGGATCCGAATAGCGAGGGTTCCTCCCGAGTTCCAAAAACAGGCCGCAAATATACATACATTTTATTCATATTGAATGGTTTTGTTTTGCTTTTTTTTTTGTGCCCTATTTGGCGCTGGAGCGATCCAAACGGAAATCATCTCCTGATCGCACTCGGAAAGAACAACGACAAGAAAAATGGCCGCCAGAGAGGTCAGCGAGCGTCCGTCATCCGCGTCTGCCGTTTCGGCTTCCAAGAACTTGCTGGAGTCCATTTTTGAATGTACTTCGTTTGCTCTATTCGACATTCGCGTGCCGGTGAAAGGGAAAATGGATGACAAGTTACTCTTTTCCCTTTGCGAACGTCTCTCGCTTTTCGGCCGTTTTGCTTGCTTTTTCCTTCCATCTGTCCTTCTTTCCCCTCTGCCGTCCGACGCTTGCTTTCATTTCCTTCTTTTCTTCTGTTCCCCTGCGCTTCTGTCCATCCGTCCTTTCTTCCATCTGTTCTTCCTTCCTTTCATTCCCTCGTCCCTGCGACGCTCGCCGGTCCAGACGGGTCAGGCGCTTGACGCGCAGGCCCCCGTGTCGAGGAGACGGTCGCCACGGCGACCGACGCTCTTGAACCGCAGCCGCACGAGCATCTTCTTGGACGACCATCTTGATAAACGCTCTCGCCGGAGGTCTTCACGTCGCACGCGCTCACGAGCTGCACGGTGCGCCGCATTCGACCCGCACGCTCTGCGCCGTGGCGACGGTCGCCATGGCGACTGCCTTCTCTTCCGCTTTTATGCCGGCGGTTGCGTCGGGAATCCCTCGCGATAATTTTGGGCCGGTGGAAGTTTGAAATCACTTACAAAAGACTGCAAAAGGCACTTTGCGGTGATTAGCGAGTAGTCAGGAATGAGGGAACAATTTCTAGCGCGCAAATCACGATGAGGGTTTTTAGAAATGCGTCATGGGATTTATTTGATTTAGTAGCGCACTGTACAAATGCAAAATGGATCTTTTTGCACGTGTAAAACAAAGATGAGCGATCACATTTGAAGGATCACATTAAGTCATATATGACAAATTCTATTGACAGATTTTTTTTTTCATTCATTTTAGGCGCAAAGTTTGAAGAGAAAAAAATCCGCCAGTGGAACGAGTACAAAGTGACTTGAGATTTTTTTCTTTTTATTCTTGCAGAAAATTTAGATTGGGGGGGGGGGGAGAGCATATTAATATGTTTTGACTCAACATAAGATGAAGTGGCCATTTTTGCATTGTGGGATACTTTGAGGCCACTGCATCGGGATCAGAACCTTCACTCCCTGCAACTTCCGTCGGCAGAATACAAAAAGTGGCCACGAATATTGTATCCAGGCTAATATTTTTAGATTACTGTGCGGTACATATAAAGACGGTCTTTTGGAAGCTAACCACTTGTTGACCGTGCAAGAGATTGATTGAGCTAGCAGTCCAACATTGACGCGTTTGCACGCCACCGAACGAGTCCGCGCCCAGTAGGGTCTTCTCCTGCAAAGGTGAACTATGATTCATATTCGTGCCAAAATAGTCAAACCACCTGTTTTGTGAGAATCTTTTTAGCACTAATCTGATTCCACAGAAGGACTGTCGTGTGAATGCGGCTCGCAAGTCCTGTGTTGTCTTGACACGCTTCGGCCGCACGGGGGCAGCAGCGCGGCCATGACGTTCACGAACCACCGGAAGAAGGCGAAGAAGGAGAAAAACCACCGCGAGACTCAGTGCGAGGAAGGCGACATTAAAATGTGCTCTTTCGGTCAACTTTGAGCTTCTTCGAGGTGACATTTGTTTCATTGCCGAGGCTCGACGTGTTTTTACTTGGAATGGCGCAGGATAAGAGAAGCTCGAGCCACGAGGTGTTAGCCGCATAGCAGCTAACTCGCGTGGACCCGTCGCGGTTTTGTCAGCCCCCAGAAAAAGTTCCGTCCAAGGACATCGACGAGAAGAATGAAAGTTCGACTTGCCTGCCAGCTGCGAAGAGGCTTCCGAGAGGTTTTGGTGTTTGTTTGAAGGTCAGCCTCCACTTTTCTTTCACTCACCTGTGCTGCTGCGTTCAGGACACGTGGGAACTTTCTGCTCTACAAAGGCGAGCTATTAGCGCACTAACTGTACCAGATAGCCAGATAAATGTAGAAATCGTATGTATTCTGCTCTTCAAATGTTTCATGAGCAGAAGTTTTTCCCTTAAATGGTGGGGGAGAAATCGTCAACAACCAGTCGCATATTCACGTCCATAAATAAAAAGAAAAAAATAATTGCGGTGGAAAGTGTGGCCTACATAAGCCTCAAACGTAACTTGAGGTGCGACAGTCAATATATCAATTAAATTCCTTCTTGATAGTGCTTGTTGAACTTCAAATGGTCCAAATTTCAGCCTCTTAACAGTCAATAATGTCATTGATTTCTGTGCTTCGTCTTTGCCAACTGATTATATCAATACTTTTTTCAAAATAAGACAAGGCACAGAAAAGAGTGAATCAAAATGTGCTTTCTTTTTGTCAATTTGAAGTAATGTCCTGTTTTAACCGAACTGATAAATAATTGACAGATTAATCAATAATTAAAATAATCACCAGTTGCCAAGGAACATTACGGTCCCCTCTAGAAAAGTGGCTTTGTATTAATGAATGAAATTATGCCGACATGTTTGCGAACGCAGTTGATTGCGTTTGGAATCATTCCCTGATTCCTGAATTTGACACCCCCCCCCCCACCACCACCAAAAAAATGAATATTTTGGAAGTACGTAGGTCCTGCACTGATTTGGGAGGAGCCAATGACGTTTTGTTATTGTCTGGAAAGCAGCATCAGATTCGTGTGCGGAAGTGATGAGCCGAAAGGCCGTCTGAAGCCCCGCCCCCTGCAGTCTGTTCACATGCGGGCGGGGCGGTGACGTCACCGGTCTGAAGCGGGTTCTGATCCGACGGCGGAAGTGATGCAAACAAAAGGCCGAATTGTAGCTGCGCCCGCCAGCAGTTTGTTCTCACGGCGGGAAAAAGCTTTGACAAAAACGGACCGAAGCGTTTGTCTGATCCGACCTGACTGGACGGCGTCATCGGGGCGTGTGGTCGCATCGCTGAACTTTTTTGCTTCTTTTTCAGATAGTCCTTGGCCTGCGGTCACGTGATGGGGTTCGACGTGCACGGTCTCCTCCGTCCAGCGGGTGGCGCTTTTCTCTCACCTTCACAGTGACGCAAAATTGCAATCATGACAAGTTGGAACGGAGATGATGAGTGAATACAAATTAATTGATGTTTATGTGTGTGTATCTGTACTGACTGAACGATCTAATAAAACTTTGTCAACATTTTAAAAGAAAGCGTTTTGACATTTGTTTGGGGAGGCGCGAGATGTTATTTCAAGTTGCCGGCGAGCGACGACGTGCGAGCGACGCGCAATTGCACGGGGAATTTGTCAATTGTCGCGGCCGTCGTGAGTTACGCAGTAAAATTGTGTCAGCTTAGTTCCGTTATCATCATACAAACGATGACGTTCTTCCAATCTAAACGTCTGTGAACTTGATCAATTTTGCTCCCTTTGGCCGCGTTCACATCTTACGTTGGTGTGAATTTCCGTACTTGTTTGAAACGAGTGAAAACGACACAAGCGCGTCAGCGTCGGCAAATGGGTCGCCGCCATATTGGTTCCGAGGACTCATTTGAGAATTTGTTGGCGCGGCGCCGGTATACCCGTCGACCTCGCAATTTATTTATTTTTTGACAAATTAAGACGAATCCTGTTGATGGCGTAAAGAAAAATGGCCCAGAAACGCCCTCGTTTCTTTTATTCAATTTCAGATTTCCAAGATGGCTGCTTCAGCTTTGTGAAATTTCGTCATAAAAATTCCCATCCTATAAGAGCTCAGGAGGAATTCAAATAAAAACTACGTAGGCTGTAAAGTATTTTAGATTCTTACGAAATATTGAGTGCGGCAGCACTCAGCAAAAAAACATGTCGGTGCTGTCAAATGCCGAAAATTATTTTGCCAATGAAGGCTGTTTGCTGAGGCTGCATTTTGGGAAAAAAACAGCGGAAGATGCTTGCTGGTGAAGGGCCAACGAAAGTTTCAGAGGAATAGCTGATGAAGTAAAAACGTTCTGGGCATTTGTTGAATATTTCTTTACCCCATAACGTTGATATCCGTGTCATCGGAAAGCGTATTTCAAGCTCTTTCGGGATAAATAATCATCTAAGCAATTTTGAACATTCTGGGCGCGCGCCTGACGTCACATCCGCTCGAGCTTCACAGCAGTCAAGATGGCGGCCGCGTATTTGCGCGGCGTCCTGCTGATGCGCGTTTGCGGTCGTGCGCCCGTTTTGGGGAGTTCCGCGCAGCCGAGCGGTTCCGTTTGGGGTTCGTTCGGACCCCTTCGGGCTGCGCTTCGCAGGTGACGTGTTTCGTGTCTGCATCAGAGTCCAAACGAGGACGGCTTCGACTTCGCTCACACGTCCGTTTGATGTTATTGGTCAATGACGTCATAACCGGGGTGGGGCGGATGCCTGCGTTGCGTCAGAATGAAACGAACCATCGAAACAAAAAACAAAAACAAGCTTCAATAACATGCAACGGACATGGCACGGACTGGAGCACTGAACCGTAAAAAAAAAAAAAAAAAAAAAATTCTTAATTTTTAATCATGCACGTGGTGCTCGTCAGAAATGCTGAGTTAGATTACGATACTTTTTTTTTTTTCTAGCTTTAACGAGCATTGTTGTGACCCATGGAACAGGATGGAAAAGGCCGACGTCATCGACGATGACAAATATGGCGCCAAACGGTCTCATAATTGCTCGTATAATTGGCAGCCGCAGGCACATTCGGTTGACGTAGCAACGAGGGAGGGCGAAGTCTGATTGGATAGGAAAACCTAACCGTGTACGGAAAGCGGAGAAGCCGACACAATGTTGGGAAGAAACAATTTGACGGAAGGAGAATTCAAATCCCGCCGAGGGTTAGCTCGCTGACCTCATTTGCTAACGGGCCGATCATCTTCTGTCGACAAACTCTTTGTTCAGGGTCAGCGGAGTCCAGGGGAACGCCGTCGTGACATCACAGCTGTGGGCGGGAGAACCCGACGACGGCGCGGGACGACGAGGAGATGGATGGAAGAAGATGGCGGCGACGGCGGCGGCGGGTAAGTGACGTCGACTTCCATTCCATCCGTTGCTGCTGCACCGGAAAAAAAGGTCATTGCGGCGTTAGAACGTGATCAATGTCAGCTTTTAATGGGATAAATGTAAACACGGAAGGATCGCTTCCGGTTCCTGTTCCGGTTCTCGTGACTGAAATGTTACTCGCCGGGACAAATGTAAACACGGAAGGATCGCTTCCGGTTCCTGTTCCGGTTCTCGTGACTGAAATGCTACTCGCCGGGACAAATGTAAACACGGAAGGATCGCTTCCGGTTCCTGTTCCGGTTCTCGTGACTGAAATGCTACTCGCCGGGACAAATGTAAACACGGAAGGATCGCTTCCGGTTCCTGTTCTCGTGACTCAAATGTTACTCGCCGGGACAAAAGTAAACACTTACTTACGGTGGCCTGAAGCAGTAATACTTTTGTGACGTGTTTAACCCCCCCCCCCCCCACGGTTCTCGCTCACCTCGTGCGTTCCCGGTGTTTTGCGGCTTCAGCCTTCTGGCTGTCGGGCTCCTCGGAGGAGCCGGCGAGCGAAGAGGAGGAGCTGATGACGCTTCTGAAGAAGGCCAAGGTAGCGAGACGCGGCGGCGGCGCGTCGCGGCCCGGCGTCACCTCCGCCCGTCGTGTGTCTCGACCCCCAGCTCAGCATCCGGAGGGGCGAGCTGGAGGAGGCGTCGTCCTTCTTGCACGCCGCCGCCGTCCTCGCGCAGCGGCGGCGCCACGTACCCGCCATCATCTACACCTACAGCCAGGTGGGCGTGGCCGAGACACGTTTTGCTGTCGTTTGAAACGTGACGGCCAATCGGAAAGGGCCGCGTCGCATCGCGCGAGACAAACGACGTTTCCGCGTTCCCGGCGAGATCCGTCCGGCCGTCGCCGAGCTGCGAGCGGCCCGCGGGACGTACCCGTGACTAAAAAGCAAAGCGGGGGGAGGCTCTGTGGTTGACACACACAAGCGGGAATGTGACATTGGCAGCCCCTCCCTCAAATATCGGCTACTTTTGTTTTCCTCTCTTATCTCTTCATATGCGTTTTTGCATATTCTTGTGGGAAGGAGCGCAATCCATTATTCACCGGAACCGACAAATATTTGCAGTACTTTTTGTCGCTCACTGACGACATTATTCGGTGACCTCAAGTTATGCAAGTACATTATTACCAAAGCCATTGCGCCAATATTTTGTGTTGTATTGCGCATTTAAAAACGTTGAAATAAAATGAGCAGAAAAGTAGCATAAATGCGGATTTCACGACGGCGGCCTGACAATCGCACCCTGTTGCTTGCGGTCGTTACCCGATACGGACAGCGGGGGTCGCGCCGACCCCCCCCCGCCCCGTTACTAAGTTGGTTTCTCCCCAGATGGCCAACCTGGCGTACGTTCGAGGTCGTCTGTCTCAGGTGAGTGCGCGTCGGCCCCCCGGCACCGGCACGTCGTCCCGACGTCCTTAACGCCGACGCCTGGCCGCAGGCGGAGAAGCTCTTCAAGGCGGCCATGAGCTACATGCTGGCGGAGGGGACGGCGCAGGTGAGCCGCTTTTCCGCCCGCGCGGCGACTTTCCGCCCGGCGCTCAGCGACTTCCCGTTGTCAGGACGACAACGCCTTTGTGGAGATGTCGCTGAAGCTGGCCGCCATGTACGCCCAGCAGAACAAGTAAGAAAGTCGCCGTCCGGTCGCGGGTGGCCTTGGCCTGACTGCGTGCGTGCCGGCGTCAGGGCGGAGCTCGCCGAGCACGGCTTCAGGTTCTGCTTGGAGACCCTGGAGGTCAAAGTGCAAAAGCTCGAGGAGACGCCCGCTGATCAGCTGACGGGTGAGCCCCACGGCGCCGCCACCGCCGCCGCGTTTGCCAGTTTGACGTCGCCGCGTGCTCGGCCAGATGCCGACCAGCTTCTGAGGAAGGACACGCGTCTCCTGCTGGGTTTGTGTCTGGACTCGCGCGCTCGCTACCTGGCGTCCACGCGGCGACTGGCGCAGGCGGCCGACGACTACCGCAAAGCGCTGGACATCTGCGCGCAGGAGCAGGGCCCGCAGCATCACCAGGTTAAAAAAAAAATGCAGAGCGCGTTTCGCCATTTATTCCTTTTGTGTCGTTGGAGGGATGGTTCAAGCAAAGTCGCGCATGTTCATCCAAAAATGCGCCGGAAAAGTAGCGTTGCGCTTCCCTAACGATCTGCACGCGCCTCTCGCCGCCAGACCCTGGTCCTCATGAGCGATCTGGCCACCATCTTGGATATGCAGGGTCGCCACGACGACGCCCTGGCGCTGATCCGTCAGGCGGCCGACGCGGCCCGGGCCTCGGGACACGAGGACCTTCACGTCCTCCTGGCCAACATGGCCGCCGTCCTGCTGCACGCAGGTGGGCCCAAAGGTCGCCGGCCGGCCGACCTCACTATTCCCCCCCCCCCCCCGCTTTTGTTGTCGTTTTTGTTCAGGTCGCCGCGACGACGGCCTGCGCCTGCTCCGCGAGGCTTTGGGGCTGGCGCGCCGAGCGGACGACCGGGAGGCCGTCCGGCACATCCTGCGGAGTCTCCGGGGGGCCGAGGCGGGTCCCGACGGCGAGGGGGCGGAGCCGCGTTCCTCCTAGGTGCGGGTCGAAGGTCGGCTTTCTGCGTGGACAATAAAAGAGGCGGTCAAAAGTTTGGAGTCGTTTCCTCTGCAGCCTCCTCACGAACGTGCGTCAGCTTCGTTTAGCAGCTGCTGTGCACTTTCCTTTCAGCTTGTCCCATTCAGCGTGTGGTCTTTTTCCATTTAAGCTTATCTCGCGCACGCGCCGTTACCATTGCCGTGCGCGCCGAACATCTTCAGGTATTGACAGCAGCAAGATTTGCCAAAAATTCCGAATGTGCTTGGACGTCGATTTGAAAATGAGATGATTTTTTTTTTTTTTCCCTTGAAGTGAATTTGCCTATTTGGGGAAGGTTTTCCTTTGCTATTCGCCTGTTCCTAAAAAAAAAAAGTTTGATTATTCGTCCAGATATCTCCTCGACTGTTTTGATTCGCCTGCGACTTGGGAAGCCCTCCTCGGATTGGCTAACAAGTTCCACTTTCAAACATCCACCAATAAGCTTGCTAGCGGTGAAATGGGGGGGGGGGGGGGGGCTCGTCATCCAAGTGGAACAAGAAAATGAACGTGACGTGGAGGTGAAGAACGGCGCAAAGGAAACTTAGAAGAGCTCCTGGATGGCAGCCATCAATTGTTGTTGTTTTTTTTTTTTTTGTCGTGGTGGGTTTTTGAGGGCTGGTTCCATGTTTTGGAGTCACGTTACCGGTAGGACGGCGGACGCGTGACATCGCCGACTTTCCCGACGTTGTCCGGCACGGGCTCAAACCCGAGCCTCCGCTCCTCTCGGGCACCTGCGACAGAAAGTCGCGCCCCGGACCGAGTTTTGACGTCGGCGTGTGCAACTTCAACGTGGCAACCTCTTGTTGTTCACTTGGGGACTGTTGACAAATTTGACCATTTGATGACGATTGAAAAGCGTCCACGGTCCAAAAGATGATCGGCGCCGTGGCTGGCCGGTCGGGACCGGAAGGCGTGGGAGACCCCGCCCATCTCGTTCCGCCCCGGTCAGCCCTAAAGTGGCAATAAAGACAAATCGTTCAAGTTGACGTCGCGCCGCTTTTATTCCAAAGTGAGCAGGCAACAGGCTTTCCTCGTGTGTTTTGTCAAACTTGATTTGACGGAGAAGCTTTTCTCACAAAGTGGGCAGGCGAAAGGTTTCTCGCCCGTGTGTGTCCTCGCGTGTCTTCCCAGCGTGCCCTTTTCAGTGAACCTTTCGCCGCAAACTGAACAGGCAAACGGTTTCTCACCGGTGTGCGTTCTGGTGTGTTTCGTTAAGCTCGACCTGATCGTGAAGCTTTTATCACAAACCGAGCACGCGAAAGGTTTTTCCCCCGTGTGCGTTCGCGTGTGCGTTGTCAACGTCGACTTGACGGAGAAGCTTTTGCCGCAGATTGAGCAGGCAAAAGGTTTCTCTCCGGTGTGTATTCTGGTGTGTCCCGTCAAATGTTTCTTTACGGAGAAGCCTTTCCCGCAAAATAAGCAGGCAAAGGGCTTTTCTCCCGTGTGCGTTCGGGTGTGCGTCGTTAAAGTTGACTTCACGGAGAAGCTTTTGCCACAAAGCGAGCAGGAAAAAGGTTTCTCCCCCGTGTGAATTCTCGCGTGTCCGCTTAAATGTTTCTTTCGAGCGAAGCTTTTGCCACAAACTGAACAGGCAAACGGTTTGTCTGGCCCGTGTGTTCTGGCGTGAGCGCGCAAGGTCCTCTTTGTGCCCAACGTTTTCCCACACTGCGAACACTCCCAGCATTTGCCGCGACGCGCCACATCCCCTTTACCGTCGTCGTCGGTGTCCGGCGAGTGCGACCCGACGTCGTCGCTATCTGACAGCGGCGCCATGAGGCCGTCTGTCTGCGTCGGTCCGCGGCGGTCTCCGTCGCCCTCTGCTTCCGCGCGTTGACTCGATTCGCCGCCTGGAGGCTCCGCCTCTCTGATCTCGCCACGTCGACCCTCACCTTCGTGCTTGAAAGGGACAAGCGCCAACGGCTTCTTGGTGACATCTTCTTCCTCCTCCTCCTCTTTGATGCTGGGGGCTTCTGTCGCGTCCTCCTTTTTAACCTGAGGATGCTCCACGTCCTCCTCCTCCTCCTCCTCCTCTTCTTCTTCTTCTTCTTCTTTCACGTTGGACGACTCTGTTGTCTCCCGTCGTCGATCAGGATGAAAATATTCTTCACTCACGTCTGCAGGAGAAAAATTGGTCATGCTGCGACTTGCAGGAATCGAACATTAATGTATATTTCTGACATGCGACAAGAATTTCAGGTACGAGGCGGAAACCTCCAGACAATTCATGAAAAATGGCATTTTTACAAAGTTGACACTGAAACATTATTAGCACGGGCGGGCACGATTTCTGTCGGACAAGACAAAGTAGCGAGTGGGAAGTTTCCAAACCGGCGCGCGTGTGCGGCACTCGTCGCTCGTCCTCTTCTTTTACTGCGCAAAGTTCCTCTGCGGGCGCTTTTGCGCACATTTCTCCTCGAAAATGTCAACACGTCCACACTTGGAAGATTTCTGGCTGGCGATGTGTCGACTACCGGCGCGTCTCTCTTCGTTCGCGCCGAGCAAGCGAGCTAAGCTAAGCTAAGCTGAGCTAAGGAGGCAGAGAAGGTTCAAGGCGCACGAGATGTAATGAAATGAATTCGAGGAGTGAGCGACGGACGTACTGCGTCGAGACTTCGTTTCGTTCGGCAAGAGGCAGCAAACCGGGGAACGCCAACATGTACACGGAAGAAGAAGAAGAAGAAGAAGCGGAGCTGCGGCGGAAGTTCTTCTTCAAATTAGCGCCACCTTGCGAAATGGAGTGGCTGTTCTGGACGAACCCGTTTCACAACCTCCCATTTTTTAACCTTATTTGTTCCCGAAACCAAAATCGAAATGACGATTAACGGTTGGCGTCAAAGATGTTCTGCAGCCGCGCTCGGGAAGCAAATTCTGACGCCAACGAGTACGGGCGTCAAAAACTCGGATGAAGTTTGAAAAGCTGCTGTGATTCATCCTGATGAACCTAAATCTGGATTCCAAACATCTTGTGCATTGGAGACCTCGCGGTTTTTAATCTAAACTCGGCGGCGGCGGCGATATCTGCCCTGCGACCGGTTCAGGGTGCGGTCTGCCTTTCGCCCGGGATAGGCTCCGACTCTCCTGTAGAAAACGGATCACGTCGGGACGGGATTTGCCCTTTCCGAGTGTCCCCAGTTGACGCCGCCGCTGAAGATGGAGACGGGGGGACGGGAGGTCTCCTCCTTCCCCGCAACGTCAACTGCCATCAACGCGGTTCTTTTGGGCGCCGAAGAACCGTCGAGGTCTTGGTCGTCGTCGGCGTTCGGTCCGGCCTTCCGCTTCAAACCTCGCTCGGCCAAGATCCCGAACAAGACTTTCAACGGCGCTGCGACTTTCGACTGAGAGTGCGCGAGTCTCGGCACGCTGGGAAACAACCTTCAAACCGACGGGAGCGGTGCCGGGAACCGGCTTTATTGCGACGGTCTCGGTCGTGATGTCGCTCATATCAAGAAAAAAGAAAAAGGAGAAAAGAGCACTCGTGAAGAAGCGCAGAAGGTGTCGGCGTCACTGCGAGGGGGACGCCGGGCTGCCGCCGTCCGTTGTGAAGGGGAGGAAATATTCCCTGGCGAAGCGGAAGACGTCGCGGGGTTTCTTGAGCAGCAGGAATTGCAGGAAGTCCGAGATGAGCGCTCGGATCTCCGGGTGAGCTTTCAGGTAGGACGCGTGGTCGGCCTTCAGCTCCTCCTGCAACGATGCCGCAAAGTCGGCGGGGGCGGGTCCACGAGGCGCGCCGGCAGCTTCCGCTGGATCATATTCGCGGTATGAGCGCAATACAACCGCGAGGAGACCTTTGATTTGACCTGCGTGCGGTACCGGGAAAAGTTTGGCTCCCTCCTCGACCCCCACTCTGATGGTTAATCCAGCAAATAAACGTAAAATCCATCTTTTTGGCGACGGCGATTTGATTTCTCAAAGCGGATTAAAAAAACAAAACAAAACAAAGGAAGTAAGAAAGAAAAGCGATTCCAAGCTAGCGGAGCCGCTAACGTCGCGTGTCGTCTCCGACTGCCGACGAGTCTTTGGCGCCTTCGCAAGCTGTCGTCTTCCCAAATCGACGATCGACGCACGGATGTGACTTTTGCCTTCAAATCTGCTAACGGTGAGCTTGAAAAGTATTTTTGGAAGAGGGCAGATGAGCGCGATTTTTTTTTTTTTTTGTCACTCTCTACGTTGCCGATTTGAAACCGTCCCCAGTTCGGACTCTTTTCAATTTGGGTTCGGGTTTCTTCTTACCTTTCGGTCCAAGAACTTGGAGCGCATCTGAATGTCCTCTTCCCAAACCAAGGAGATTTTCTCGTAAGCTTTGAGAAACACACATCGGGACACGTAAGGAAAGGCCACAACGCCGGAACGGTCTCCGCCCGACGCCGCCCCACCTTGTTGGTTCTGCGACGGCAGCTGCAGTAAGACCATCGTGACCGGAGAGCCCACCTGCCACCGGCTTGCCAGATGCCTGCCAAAACAATGCCAAGCAAAAGATGGCTGCCACGTCTTGACGGCGGACGCAAGCTTTTCCACATCTGCTCGAAGGAAACCCTGCGACGACGTCAACGTGCGAAAGCGTCGGCGGTTATCCGGCTGAGGCGGAACAGCTCCTTCCACCCGACGCGTCTTTTGCTCGCCAAACGGACCCGAACGGCAGGACCTGGTTCAACGTTTCCGTTGGAAAGGCCTCAGCGTGGAAGGTCGGCAAGAGGGGACGGGCGTTACTCGCCTTGAAATTCCAGGGTTGGAATGGACGGGGGAGGGGGACGCATTCCATAAGCCAACCCAAATAATTCTTGACCAAATCGAGCGCAAGAACGCTCCAAAGGTGCGTGCGTGAAAATGCCCCCCCCCCACCCCCCCCACGAGGCTTCCGGAGGCTAATTTATGATTCCGGATGAAATCCCACCATCCCGTTTGATTCCCGGCGAGCGGTCGCGCCAACGCAACGCCTCTTACCCGTCGGGCAAAAAGTAGTGGTGCCACGTGGTCGGGCTTTCATCCGCGGACTGGAGGATCCTCTCCACGCCGAACACGTCCAGCGTCTGCCCGTCGACCTCCATCTGCTTCTGCTCCAGTTGCCGCTGAGCCCACACAGGAACGCTGCACTTTGTCACAGAACTCAGGTCCGGTCACAAAACGGGCCGACCTCGGGCAGCTGGTCCTGGTTCTCAACCATTTTCATTTTTTCTTCCAATAATTACGCTGGCTTAGGGTTAGGGTTAGCCTAGCCTAGCCAAACCCAGCGTCATCGTTGGGAAAGGGACCCTACCCTAACCCTAACAAGACGAGCGGCAGCCACAGGACCCGAAGTTGCCATCCCGGCGGGGGAGGGACGCACGCAGTCTACCTTCCGCCGTTTGCCGTCACTTACGAAGGTGGCGCGGCAGAGGCGCAACTTGTCGTCAAAGGAGAGGAAGGTCACGTGTTCCGGCACTTTCTTCCTCAAGGCCATCAGCCGCATGAGCAGGAAGTTGGAACCGTCGGTGACGAGCCCTCGGAGGGCGTCGGCCGAGTAGCAAACGCTGTCCCTGGTCACGTCCTGGAGACACGCAGACGTTCCTCGCTGAGATCGAAGCGCTCGACCAAAACGTTTGCGCTCCGCGCTCACCTCTCCGACGCCGCTAACGTGGTCGACGGTCGTCGTTCCGTCCCGTCGCACCACGTGACAGCGCTTGTCCAGAACGCGGCCGTCGAGCTGCAAAACACGTTTATCAAGCGGCGCGGCGGCCGGCGTTCGGCCGACGACGCTCGGTGACCTGCCTCCACGTACTCGCGCCGCTCCTCCTCCAGCACCTCGAGGTCGGCGGTCAGGTAGGCTGACGTGGGAAAAAAAAAAAACATCAAGTCAATCGAGCGATCAAGTAAGTCCGTGAAAACATCTGCCCCAAACAGAAGGGACCCGACTAAAGTGTAGAAGGTCGGCGTGTCACCCGTCAGCGCGGTTCCGCACGGGCAGTCGTCGACGGCGCCGCGGCTGCGGGCGCGGAGCAGCAGGCACGGCCGACGGGCTCTGCGGGCGAACTCCACCGACACGCTGAAGCTCCCCAAGTCTCGACCGCCTTCCGACGCCGTCGTCAGAGAGTCGGCGAACGCGCACTTGGCCAGCTCCTCCGCTTCTGCCGAGAGACGCCGAGTCAAAGTTGATCGCGTTTCGGGTTCTGTTCGTCATCGACGGGACCAAAATCTTTTCGATGAACCGCGTGACCGTATTCGAAGGCCGCGGCCTGGAGAGCGAAGCATTTCTCCACGTGGACGACAAGTGCTCGGGCCGGAAAGGTCGCGCAACGGAGTGAAACTCGTAGCTCGGCCCGCAAAAGCAAATCATGCGCGCTCCAACCTGGGCCAAACTTTCAAATTCTTATTGGTAATAGGAGCATGAAGACACTGCAAACAACCTTGCGTGACTAAAAACCCTTTGAGGTGCAACTCGGTTGAGTGAATCATTAGCGATGACTTTTGAGTTCCACCTGGCTGTTCCTAATAATATGGTCACGGGCAAGAGAGAGTGAGTTTTTGTCACTTTTATTCAATGACGTCGAATCAAAACCGGACTCCGTCATCGGGGTCTGACTTCCGGTCAGGGCAAAAAGTATGCTAAACGTACACGTTGCGCAAAATCCATCAGAATTCATTCTGAAGGTTAAGCTGAAACCCACTTGGCGGTGAAAAAAGCTAAAGTGACGTATTGCAATGAAATTGGACATTATTATGTTTCACAATGTACAACTGGAAAGATGTCAAAAGAGGTCAAGCTTCCCGTGACCTACTTTTGCCCTGAGCGGGAGTTGACCACGTGAAAGGGGCCCGTGCCCGGTCCACTTTTTTAATTCTACCCTGCTCGCCCCCCCCCCCCCCAAGATCGCAGATGAGGTGATTTGAGCTTTATGATTTCTCAGTCGTGACGATCCTCCCAAGAGAGAAAGCCCCCCCCCCCAAAAAACCAGTTGGACAGCGTGAAGTTTGCGAAAACGTCAAAAAAAAAAACAACCAAACCCCCCCCCCCCCCTCCAAAAAAACCCCCAAAACAAAACAACTCTTAGTGGGCCAACAGCGCTGCTCGGGAAATAAAATTTACAAGCATCATTTCGTCATTCCAATCGGTTGCGGTCTCGAGTCGGGTGCCAAAAACAGCCGGCGGCCGTCCGACCGGTCGCCATAGCAACAAAAGTCCGACGCGACCCACCAATGCTGGCCAAGAAGGCGACGGCTTCCTCGGAGGCGCGGGCCTCCGGGGCCGGCTTGGTTGTCCTCGCCGAGGTCTCCAGCCTTCCGGGAGGGAGCCCAAAAACAAGTCGACGCGGGGCGCAGCTCGCCTCGCCTCCCTCGGCCCCTTTTTCCGCTTTCCGCTTTGCAGAGAGCCGTTGTCGTGGCAACCGGGGCTCGAGTGCCGTAAAGTGGCGTGCGTGGGTGGGCGGGCCGACATCCCGACCCGGGGAAGCAACAAAACAAGCTAAATATATACACGACATTGATAGATGTAGATATAAATATTTGCTCACAGAATCAGCTTTATTGACCAGGAATGGAAACAACACGCAAGGAATTGGAATTTGTCTCCGCTCGTTGCCTCAGACAAGCAAAATTCATTACAAATAATCAAAAAAAAGTTTTATTGATAAATAATATAATTTTTAATATATATTATTATAACATCAACGATCAAATTGAACGTTATTTTCATCCAGTGTCGCGTTACACGCTTGGACCATTTGCAGTCCGCCCGCGTCACCGCTAGAGAGAGCCCGCGTGCCACAGTGTTGACGACTTTAGCCTAGTGGCTCACACATCTGCCTGACAGTCAAGAGTTGGCGGGTTTGAATCCGCGCGCCTTGACGTCGTCCGGGATCCCCGGAGTAGAAAAGGGCCAGGCCCCCGCCTGAAAATCTCATCCATCGTGCAAATGGAACAGGACACGTCCGTCCGTCCATTTTGCGCCTCGCTTCTCCTCAGGCGGGTCCCACCCCAGAAGTGGTCGCCGGCCAGCCTGCGACGCGACTGGCCCCTTTCGGTCCAAGAGGTCGCCTCGCGATTCTTTTCAGCTTACGACGGAATTGTGATCGCCGCCCCCGTGAAAGACGTGCGACGTCTCACTTCTCCTTTTTTCAGAAATGCGCCTCGGTCTTCCGGCAAAGAGCAACGGAAGGTCAAGGCAGCGAGAGGTCGGCGTGAAAGGAAAGGACCACGCTTGGCATTTGTCGAACGTGGACGCGGTCGAGCTGCTCCGCCCTCAAACGTACAAAGTCGTGCTAACAGGTAAAGTTGGATCTGGCGTTTGGCAAAAACGTTCCTTCCTTCCTTCCTTCCTTCCCAACGCTTTCCGCTCTTTCTCGCTGGTGCGCTTTGTGGACGTGCTGTGCTGACTTTGGACTTTTCCGCTTGGCGTCCTGCGCGCGTCTTTGGAAGCGAGCGAGCGGACCAAACGAAGCCTTTGCCACTCGCGACCGCATTCATTTGTGCCACTTTACGACAGCTTCTTTTCCTGTCGTGGGTCAGTATCGACAAAAGGGAAGTTGCCTCTCCAACTTCCCTTCGGGAAATGATTTTGCATGCGCGAGTGCGGGTCCTGCGCCTGCGCGCTGACGGAGCGCTTTCGCTTTTGGCTGCCCCCGCAGGTCGGCGATGACGCTCGGACGACTGCTTTGGTGCGCCGCGGTGATGGCGGCGGCCTCCCCAAGCGGTACGTGACCGCAAAGCGTCCAGCTGAGGTTTTGCCATCCGGGGGCTAATCCGACCCCCCCCCCCAGCGCTGACAACTTGAATTTGGCAATTTTGAATTTCCCCATCTTCACACATTGATTTTGTCAATCGTTGCTGTCCGCTAATTTGGCCTTTGACGTTTTCCTTATTGTGTCAACTCAATCAAATGGGAAGACTTGCACAATCATCCGAACAATTTGAGGTCGCCACTAACGTTGCGCGCGACCTTTGGCTTTTCCACAGAGGCCGCCGCCGACGAAGCCTGTCAGAAAGACGACTTGATCAGCAACGTAAGTTATACAATATTGGCCCTCGCTAGTTCCTGGTCTCACTTTCAGTTTAGGTTCAGTTCTTCTTTTTTGTGTTTCCCCCAGTTGCAACGGTGGAGTTCCTCAGATAACTTCTCCGTATCCTTCCGAGAGGAGGAAGACTTCGACTGCCGGCTCTCCCCGGCAAACGTGCTCAACTGCTCGTGGGATCTCGCCGCTTTGCCGGCGGGGGCTCGGCTTTCCGTTTCCATCAGGTGCGGCCTCGCCGTCGGCGTCGCGGGGCCCGGCCCGTTGTCCGAACGAACGTTCACCGGCGGTGACCCCCGCGCCCTGTGGCTTCTGTTCTTGCGGAACCGAACCGGCAGCATTTGCCACCACGACGGCTCAGTTGGCCCGCTTCACCTGAAATCCGAAGAGCGTTTCGGATCGGCGTCCGTCACGCTGGGGGATGAGGAGCTGCTGCACGTCATTATCCTGTTCAACGCGTCCCTGCGCCAGGATTGGTCCGCCTTAGGCTACGGGTACGAGGTGGAAACGATGGGTGAGAAACCTCCGTCCGCTTTCCCTTTCCAGCGACGCCTCTGTTGCAAAAATGCCACATTGTGTCACTCGAATGCTGTGTCGACTTAGCGTGGGTGATTTTCATTGGGGAAAGGAAAAAAATCAACTCGGAGCAATCGCAACGACGACAAGCAGTCCATCCAGCGCGTTTGTCCTCGGGCGACTTGAAGCGTTGGAGGCCAAGAGCGGACTCGACTGCGCTCACCTAGGAAAAGACGAGACGTTAGCGTGCGAAAGAGCCACAAAACGGGAAAATTGGAAAATACTTCCTTCAGAAAAGAAAGCGAAATTCGAAATCGAGAAACAAGAAAACTTAAACGCTCGGAACTCGTCGACGAGGCGGACGCGGACGAAAACCTAATGAGTAGACCAGACGGGACCAGATCAGGAACGGGAGCAAACGGGTTCTGTTGTCCTGCGTCGGCAGAGGTTCTGCCGTCGCCCGCAAACGTCCGCGCTCGGCTGAAAGACGCCGACCTGGTGGTGACCTGGGATGCGCCGCTCGCTCGTACCAGCCACGACCCCGGCTGCTTCCAGTACCAGCTGGTCGTGGGACGGCAGGTCCGCCGCAAACGCGCAGCCCAATGTCCTTCTGCAAACAAAAGCCGACTGTTGCGTGAGGGCCCGCCGTTTGTGGGTCATCAGGAGGAGCGGACATTCGAGGGCGTCCGGCTGTCTTGCACCATCTCCGGCGTGGACCCGGCGGCCGACTTGAGCGTGAAGCTCAGGGTCCGGACAACGTCGCATTGCTTGGGCTCGAGCTCGTGGAGCGGGTGGAGCCGCAGCGCCGGTGAGTCGCGACTCCTTCCGCATTTCCATCGCAGTTGATCCGGAACCGGCAAAAACAATCCAATGTTCGGAGCGGCTTGGCTCTTTTCCCTCAGAATTCTTTTCCCTTTTCTTTTGGCTCTCCGCTGGACTTGTCTTCTAAGCGTAAAGGGGCAGAGTTGAGCACACGTTACGCAGGACGTGCTTCTGTCTTTTCTTTCCAGCGACAGAAATCTCACTCGATGGGCTCAACGTGACGTGGACGGTCTGGATTGCGCTGGGAGTCCCGGTGGTCCTGGTCACTCTGTTCTGCCTCCTGCGCGTCCACCGTCTCAGGTACCGCGTCTCGGTTCCGAAACGCAAAACGTCCGAAGTGAGTCCCGCGGCCCTTTTGAACGTCCGTACGAAAAAACACACCACGAACAGCCGTCGAAAAAAGAGATGAGCTCCTCCCGCTCTTTCTTCCTCAACTGTCTGGATTGTCAAGTTTCATATTTCCCAAACAGCAGCCCAAGTACAGTACGTAAAAATTGCAGCTTCGCAATCTATTCAGAAAAAAAAAAACAACAACAAAACACGTTGGGATGATCCTGAACATTTTGGAACAAATAAATCTGCGGATCAAATTAGACAAAAGTTCACAAGCTTCGGCATGCGCCCCCCTCCCCGTGAAAATAACGCAGAATCTGCTCAAAAGAACATCGTGCCAAGTCAAACAACAAGGAAGGCGGCGGCTTCTGTACATCAGGACCTGATGTGTACTTTCTTACATAGGGGCAGAAAGGTTTAACAGATAAAAACATTAGCAACTATTCGGTTCTTACTTGGGTCATCTACGCAAACTGGTTTGATGACCCGAAACACGCAAATCAGAGAGGAACTTTTCTCTGTGTGTGTGTGTGCGCCCCCCCCCCCCCCCCCCCCCCGGATGTAGCACCTAACCCTTTTGCTCGAGTACTCGAAAAG
This sequence comes from Syngnathoides biaculeatus, assembly GCF_019802595.1. Taxonomy (NCBI): domain Eukaryota; kingdom Metazoa; phylum Chordata; class Actinopteri; order Syngnathiformes; family Syngnathidae; genus Syngnathoides; species Syngnathoides biaculeatus. Next base: position 28,506,490 of record NC_084652.1, read on the forward strand.
AGAAAAGCACGCAAACTGCTCCAAGGTGGTCTCTGTGTTTGTTTGTTTTTTTTTTTTTCAGGGTGACACAAGTTCTGTATCCCACAATTCCTCGCCCCCCATTAAAGTATAAATATTTCCTGGAAGAAAACGTAAGTCGGTGCACACAAGCAATCACCCGCACATCAAATGGCTTCACAAAAATCTCACCGATTTTCCCAGTTTTATCAGACCGCGCCGTCGGCGAAGTCCGAGGAGGAGATCGCGATGGCGGAGGACGCCGGGAATCCCTTTCAAAAGTCTTCTTCCATGCAGCAGTCAAACGAGTCCAACGACATTTCTCAGGGATTCTACACTGTAGCTAGTCTGTAGTCTGGTTCTGCGGAGGCAGGCCGAGCGTCTCACGCGTTTCCAGATAAACATTTTGCCTTTTTTTGGTCTGGGTCTTAATCACAAAAAAGTCTCAAAGGGCTTCGCGGAGACCGACGACATCCCATCTTGAAAAGAAAACATTTCTTCAGCTCAACCCTTCCTTCCACGAGGGAGCGCGACTCCCGAAGACATCGTTTCTCGCCCCTCCCGAACGCACCAAGACGTCTTTGACGGCGAAAATCGCTCGGGCCAAACGCGGGCAGTTCACCGACGTGTCGCCGAGCGGCCGCCGCTTGACGTCGGTCCCGCCGATCCGATCCGTCGAGCTTGTCCGCCGCGGGACCGCCCGAGCAAAGCGCGAATCAGAATTCTCTCTCTGCGTGACGCTACCCTTAACATGACTGGAATACTCAAAAGGAGAAATACAAAAGAACTTTATGAACAGTTTAGTCTTCCGTCAATGCTTTGTATTGTGTCACGAGAATATCCAATAGAACACGTTCATCCATCTGTTTTCTTTGCCGCTTATTCTCACGAGGGTCGCGGGGAGCGCCGGGGCCTTTCCCGCAGGAGGCGGCGTACGCCCTAAAGTGGTCGCCGGCCAATCGCAGGGCACCGCATTCAACAAATCAAACCGACGGGGCAATTTTGAGGGTCCGATTTGACGCCAGCATGTTTTTGGGATGTGGGCGGAAAACGGAGAGACGAAGCCACGCGGGTACGAGGGGAACATGCAAATTCAGATCGAACCCGGGACCTCAGAACTGCGAGGCCGACGCTTTACCAGTTGATCCGATCCACCGTGCCGCCCCCAGAGAATAGATCTTTACGGGGGGGGGGGGGGAGGAAAAGAATACGGGCAACGGAAAGCCAGGAAGCAAAGCTCCGAGGCCTCCCTCGCATTCAATATTCGGTCGGGGTACGGCGCCCGAGGGTCACTTTTCTCCGTACGGTTCTTCTCTTATTTCTCGGCAACCTTTTCCACTCCACAGAAATTTGGGAATGTCGCCCGACGACACGAAATAGGAGGTCCGCTCGCTAGAAGGCGATCGTCCGACACTGGAAATTGATGGACGACGACGTCGCCCCCCCCCTCCACGGAGCGCTCCCGATCTCGACCGACAGGACGGCTGCACGACCCGCTGTCGAGATCGCGCAATCAGCCGTCGAGCGGCGCCGGGCGCGTCCCGTTGGCCTCCAGCTCGGCGGAGAACTTCTGGCTCAGGTCTTTGTGCTCCCGCAGGAAAGCGTCGAGCGTCATCAGCTGCTCGCGGTCCTGCCAAAGCAGTCAACGCTTTATTTGGAGTGCGCAGTCGAGGGAAGGCAGCTAAGAGGACGCACGTACGTGGGGAAAAGAAGCAAAACCTCGCAAATAAAAGCTCAGACCATTGAGAATTTTCCTCTCCTCACCGCGGGCTCGTCTTCGGCCGAAAGCCGCAACTCCCGCAGCCTCTCCTGTAGTAAGGCGGCCTCCCACTGGCCGACCAGGTCGGGTCCGATACCGAAATTCACCGTGTCGGCGGCTAACGCCGTTCCGGAGTAGTCCACGGTGTCCCTCGCGCAGATCGACAAATCGACGGCCAGCATCTGCCGGGAAAAAGTTGGGAGGTGCCAGAAAAAAGGAGGAGATTCATCAAAAGGCGCTGGCGGGGATGCTCCCCCCCCAAAAAAAGGCAACCACGCTCACCCGAATTAGCGATTGCTCTGCCAGGTCCACGTCGGGCACCCGCTTGAACAGCCGCACGAAGCCAACCAGCGCCGGTCGGAATTTCTCCATCCAGGCGTCGCTCACACGCTGGTCGGCGGAGTGCATCAACTCGTTCCGGAATCTGATCAGCTGCGACGCACGCGTTAAGACAACTCGGAGCTCGGCCCGTTGGGCTCTCGCGATGTGACGGTGCCCAATCGGGTCCCTTTCCTCACCTCGGTCACGCGAGCCGTGTTGGAAGCCACCGAAGCAAAACAGTCGCAGCAGCTGAGGAGGTTGAGCAGAGCGGAAGGGTCGCACTGACGGGCCGCCTGGACCCGGGCCTGCCCTCGCGGCATGTAAGCCTGCCAGACGAACCGCACACCCCGTACACGCAATTCCCATCATCAGAGTTCGTACTCGTACTCGCCACGTGTTTCGTTGCGTCGGCGCCAGACTTGCCCGCGACCTTTCCTTCCGCTGAACGCGCGTCGCAAAATAAAGGCAGTCCGAGCGCGTTTTGCGCCAGCGGCACGGCGTCCTAACGCCTTCCGCTGCCCTTCGAGGGGCTTTGGGCAACGCGTGGCTCAACATTGCGACGGCGTCGGCCTGCTGAAAATGGATTGGCGGCCCCAGCTTTTTTTTTTTTTTTTTTTGAACTTCTAGAAGTTGACCGTCTGCCGTTCATTCGCGAAACTGGCCAGGTATCGGCGTCAACGCGCGGCTGCCGACCCGCCGCCCCCGAGCGACGCTTCCGAGCCGTGTTGGGCCATTGGGATTTCCTCGGAATGTTCAGAGGTCATCATTTCTATACAAGAGTGTTCATATTTCTTTTTGCCGTAAATTGCATTCATTATTATGATTAAGAACACCGATTCCAGCGGCGCAAATGTCGCCATTCCGCAAGGGCGGGCGAGGGAGCGCTCGCTGGCGTTAGGTTCCATCCCCCCCCCCCCCCCCCCTCTCGCTTCCCAAATGACGGAAGGCAAAGAAAGATGAGAAGCCACGAGGCAGCTCAAAGGGCAGAGAGGCCAGAAAACAGGCCGACGACCTTGGCCAGCTCCCAGTGGCTCGTCCTCCACGCGGCGGGGGCGCAGTTGTCCCAGTGGACGCCCGAGGCGGGTCTCCGGTGGTGCTTGACGATTTCGTCTTTCCAGCGCAGACACGACTCGCAGGCCCTGGAAAGCTGCGAGGGCGACACGGCAAATACATCAAAAGCCTACGTTTGGAAATATCCGGCCGCTTGTCCTCACAAGGGTCACGGGAGCGCCAGAGCCGAGCCCGGCTGTCGTCGGGCAGGCGGGGCGCACCCTGAACCCGTCGCCGACGGAGCAATTTAGAGTCGTGTTTTTGGGATGCGGGAGGAAAACCGGAGAAAAGCCACGCAGGCACGGGGAAAACTCCACACGGGCGAGGCCGGGATCGAACCCGGGTCCTCAGAACTGCGCCGCCGTGCCGCCAAGCTTGAATAGACAACTTTGTTTTTTTTTTTTGTTTTTTTTCCCCACAACTTGAGCAGTGTTGACAGTTTAAAATGTCAAAATAAGAGAAGCACAGAAGCTCTTGACACTCGGACGAATGTGAAGATTGGAGCAAAAAGAAACATTCCGGTGGGAGCTAAACGAGCTCCATTTTGTTTTGCCTCCAAATATTTTCCACTAACATCCGAGCACCGCGTCGGCCATTTCCCTGAAAACGGCGACAAACGTCAGCCTCGCGCGTCCCAACGAAGTCTGACCGAATCAGCCTCGTGGGCACTTGACGTGTGTTGACGTCCCGGAGCTCAGCGAGGGGACAAACGGACGCGTCAAAAGCGGTTCCGATTGTTCGCTTACCTTGACGTCGGCGGGGTGGCACGATCGCGAGCATCGCTGACTCAGACGAGGCCGCTCGCGGAGCAAATCGCCGTGGAAACGTCGAAGGCGCTCATCCGCGAAAGGCTCCACGGCCTCCTTGACCATGTACAAGCATTTGCCCGCTTTCAGCCAGTTGGCGTACTGCGGCTCGCCGAGGCGCGCGAGGAGCTCCGCGGACATGGCGGACGGGACGGATGTGGCGGAGGCCGCCCAGCGCCAGAGGGCGCCGTCGGCACGATGGCGTCATTCTCAACAACAACAACAAAAAAAAAACGCAGAGCGTGTTGACCCAAAAGGAGTTCCACGAATGCATCCGAGGGATTTTCCACGTGCACGATGCCAACATTTGGGAAGATTCCGTCGAGGACGGTGGCCGAATCACGGAAGAGAAACAAGCCAACCCACTAGAAGAAAGGGAAGCTCGCTCAAATATCTTCAGCCGCTCAGCTCGTGTGTGGGAAAAGTCCAGTGCACTTTTGGTCCTTTAAACACGTGCTGGACCAGAGGTTGAGGTCAGGACTCTGTCCGGGCCAGTCCACGTCGGCCTTGCGGGAAACCTGAAGCGGAAGTCGGGGTGGGGCCGGACTCGTAAAAACAGAAAGTCACTTTGATCCCTACCTGGGTCAAGGCGGGCGAGCCAATCAATACTTTTGGCAGTAGAGCGTCCACCTGGAAGCGACTTGATCAAATATATGCCTCGCAAGTCCGAAGTTGAGCGTGGAAGCTCCGAGGCGCACGAAAAGGGTTTGTGTGACTTTCTTCGACAGTCGGACTCATTTGGTGTGCGGCGCGCTCGCTAACTTCGCACGCCAAATACAAATATTCTGATCGGGCTCCGACGAGGAGGAAGACGCTCAAGGTTGTCCGAAGCGCGCGCTCGAGTCCGAACGAGGCCGAAGGTCGAGAGAGCGGCAGGGCAGGCTTATTGTGCGGATGGGTATTTCTTTCCAAGCTTTGATTGGCGTGCGTTGGTCCCGATCAGACGCTCGCAGGGAGGACGGGCTCCGATTTGAAGTCTTAACAGACGCGCCGTGAAAAAAATGTTGTGAAATTGAGTCTTCTCGGATCCACTGGGAAAAACAAGTCTTTGAATTTGGATCGGGATGGATTTGAAGCTCGTTGCCCCGGAGTGGCTTTGCGGGGGTGCTGCCATCCCAGCGGGGTGTTTCTCAAGCAGAGGACATGAAAGACAGGCAAAATAAAAACCAAATCCAAATGTCGTCACGCGTCACCCCGCTCGCCCGACGCCCCCCTCCCCAAGTGGGCGCCAGCGCTACCTGCTTGTTTACAACCTTTCCCCGATTTTGTACCCGCTTTTGTCAGAGGAACTCGCCAAGCTAGATTTGGCTCCTCCACTTTTGGATCGGTTCCGAAAACCAGCTGAAAGAAGCGAAGGGAGGGGGGCACGACGAGGAAGCGCCAAAAAACGTCCCCTCAACAACGCGGCCGCCGTGTCGTCGGCTTTTCTGGTCCGTCGGGCGTACGTGGGCGTGCCGCCCCTTTTTGATAACCAGCCGCATGAATATGGAGATGAGTTTTGGGGCGCGTACTGTATGTGCTCAGTGTGAAAGTCTCCCCCCCCCCACCCTCACCGCCCAAGTGCTGACCCACTTTCTCTCTGCTTGTGCGTTTGCACTTATCACTGCGAGCGGCTGTTTACGCTTGTGGGATGAACAAGAAGCCCAACTGGTACGAGAAAGCCCCCCCCCCGCCTCCCCCGCTCCAACATATTCCAGTTCTGAGCGGGTATTACAGGAGCAGGACTAAACCCTTGGAATGTTAATGACTCGTCAGCACGCATACGAAGATTGTTTCTCGGAATGTACCAAATAAGCTCGTTTAGCCGAGCGTGTCTCAATTTGCTACGTTTATGGATTTGAAAAGAAGGAAAAAAAAAAAAAAATCACGGCACTTTTGTGCATCGGGAAGACATCAGAAAAGGTTCGGCATTCGGTACCGCAGCGGCCGGCGCAGACACGAGCGCATCTTCGGACCCAACATTTATTTAGGAAGTAAAACGAGCGAGACGCACGCTCGACGTCGACATCAAATCAGTCGGATCACAATTAATAAACGGCTCGTTGGACGCTTGCTATCAAAAGAGCTTAAAAGTCCAGAAAGTCCTGGAAAGGGTTCTCGTTATCGTGCCTTCGGCGGAACGTCAGAACGTGAGAGCGGAAGCTGTCGCGTCAACGAAGGACGTCATTTTATTTCCATTTTCATTGGTTGCGTTGAATTTTGGACTCGCGTCATTACCTCTAAACAACAAATTCTACACAGTCAGTCTGGAATTATTGCAATATCTCAAAGTTATTCCAACAGAAGACCACCAGCAATTTTGAAATTCAAGATTGAAACCAAATCAGAAGCGATGCACCTCGAGGGTTCGGACAAAACCTCGCCGTCTTTAACCCTCGACCTGGAAGGAAGGCCGGAGACCGCGTTGAAAAACCACCTCTGTCCTCCTTCAAGGACGACCCCCCCCCCCCCCCCCCCCCCGGATGAGCAGCAACAAAGCCGTCACACTTGCGCCGGGCTGACATTCCGGCCCGAGCGGGGCCGCCTACGTGTGCTGCTGGCGTTCAATTCTTGACTTTGCCGTTTGCCTTTTGACCAGGATGTACGGTGACGATAATTGGATGAGAGGTCGCTAATCTCTTAATGAGCGCTCAATGGGAATTCGATTAGTTTTTAGTTCATTTGACAAAGAGCTCGAGTGAACCAGATTAGCGCCGCACGGATTAGGGCCCGCAGCGGAGGTCGCGCTCAGGCCCAAAAGCGTCGTTTCCATCAAATTTGCGAGTTTGGAGCGCATCTCCTGCGTGCGCGCAATTGAATCCAGATCATTTTCAAGCGAGTCGCCACGAGGTGGAGGTCGGCCGCCGACTGACCTCGTTTACGCCGTCCGTCCGTCCGTCTGTCCGTTTTGGGTGGTGACCATTAATCAATGAGGGACGTGAGAGCGAAAGTGCAAAATGGAAGCCGGACCTGCAAGCGCCAACCGTGACGCTCGTTCCAAAGTTCTGGACTTCCAAACGTCTGCGGCTTTGGCCTTGTTTTCTGACGACCTTTCAGATGGACTTTTGAAGACTTTGGAGAAGTCGGGTAAAAGCTTCGTTCCGCCCAAGTTGCGCGGCACGATTGTCACAAATGAGGTGAGCCGCTCGCAGTCCCTGGAAAAAGTCACCGTGACCCAACGGCACGAGGCCCTCACCAAACAACGTTCGGCTGTTCTAGCGGGCTTTCCCAGTCTTTTTTTTTTTTTTTTCTTCCCACATTGGCGCGGGGAGCTCACGGGTGAAACGTTCTCTCCGGGGGAAAAAGACCCGAGAAACGGCCGGCTCGGGTTCCGTTCCTCGCGAGCACCCGACGCAATCTGCTACGTTCAACGAACGCCGGCCGCACTTTCCAATGAATTCACAACACGACAATCCCAAAAGCAAATCTGGCTCATCTGTTCAACCTTCCCCGGCCCGCCGCTTAATCGCTCTCGGCTGATTATGACATTTGGTCATTTTCTGCTGTCCCCCAGCCTGATGAGAGGCGCACCCGCCACGACAAAACAAAAGCACGCAAAGACTCGCCAACGCCCCGCCCTGCCCCGCGCCCCTCCGACGGGATGCTAATGAGCTAACCCTAACCCTCGGGTGTCCTCTCGGGCCGTCCGCCGCAAAGGAAGCGAGCCAGAGACGGAGGGAACGGCGAGATCCGGGGGAGGAAGCAACGCCACGCGGCGCCGTAAACTCGACTTTTGGCTTTGTCCCGATGCCGCACCGATGCTTGCTTGTGCCGGAGCCCCCGTCGCCAATGAGTCCTCGGGAGAAGCCCCAGGCCGTTTGCAAAGTGGGCGCGCGCGGGCGACTTTTGGAGGTGAGCTTGCTCCGGGCGACGCGGCACCGGCGGAAAACTTTCAAGTGGGTGGGAAAAGGGGCCGGGGGCGGCGTCCCAAAGATCATTGGCTGTTCACAAGCATTGCTCCAGAACACGTTGAAATTGGTGCACTTTCAACTTCTTGAGCTAAACATCCATCAAATCCACCTGGGAGTGAAATATGGACAAAAACGAACCCGAGTCCTCACGACACTTTTGTGAGGCCAAACTCCAACCAGTGTGACCACTGTGCCGGGATTCAATTTGAGCACCCCCAAAAATCTGAGAAAGGGGGAGGAGAAGAAGAAAAAAGAGAGAGAGAGAGAAGACGTGAGGGGGGAGAACAAAGGAGCAGGAAAATTTGCTGCCGGCATCGACGCGCGAACGCACAGCAGCTCATTGCGAGATGGAGTACGAGGCCCGAATCGGCCAAACCCACAAGCCCTCGTCCGTCTTATCGTTTCCAAATCAAGACGTGCGTGCGCGCCGGACGGTCAACGCGCACTGACGAGACTCAAACGTGGAACCAACGACTTCAAGAACATTCGTTTGGTGTGTGCGTGTGCGTTCAAACAGGCGCTGGAGCGAAGCGTGTCGAATCGCTGTTGCTCCGTGCAAAACTAAATGATGGATTTCATTTCTCTGTCGCTCCCTCACGCACAAACGGCCGTCAGGTACAAACAAGTGTGGCGTTTTGCGACGCAAACGCTCGCAAAGGAAGTTGAGCTCATTTCCGTTCCCAGCCGAAGCCGCAAAGCAAAGTAGGCCACCGCTGTTGGGTGGGGGGGGGGGGGGGGGTCGCGGGGGCGCCACCTGCGGCCCGCGCTCGGGAAAAGAATGGCCGGCCAGCCCGGGAAGAAAGATGGCCGACGACCCGGACAGCCGATCGCAGGGCTTGTCAGCCATTTTGGTCCCTTCTATCGCAATTTGAAGCCAGCCCGTCAATTTGGGGCTGCGAAGGCCAGACCGCATTGCTTGGTCTGGAACCAAACGATTCGGGGACTTTTTAGTCCAAAATCCGAATCAATCAATCCTGGGGCGCTTCTAGAATGAGCGGCGAAGGGGCCCTGAGCTCGCTAACCAGGCACGATGACTTTAGCTTTGTGCTACGTTGGAGGGAGCAAAATCTTTTTGGGAACGTTTATGACTGACTGGAAATGATCGCAAAGGTCATTTCAATCATGAGCGTGCCCAGCAAAAAAAAAAAAAAAAAAAAAATCGGCGCCTTTTGTCATTTCTGGGCAATTTTGCCTCAGAAAATCCGCAACAGGCAGTCGCTTTTGACAAAAGTGAAGGAGGAGTTGCGTACCGTGGTTGCGCCTTTCCAAGCGGGGAGTAGCTGAAAAGAATAAAGTCGGGGGAGAAAAGAAAGACGCTACTCCTTTCCATTTCAAAGTGCCGTCAGGGAGGATTTGCCCCCCCCCCCGTCGGCGTTTCTGAACTCTGAAGGCTTTCCTTTCCTTTCCTTTCCTTTCCTTTCCTTTCCTTTCCTTTCCTTTCCTTTCCTTTCCTTTCCTTTCTTTTCCTTCCTCTCTCTCTTTCTTCCTTCACGCACATTCTAAGTGCAGTAAGCCAGAAGAATGTTGTTGATGTTAATTAAAGTTGAGTCCAACAACAGAAAAAGATTGAAATTCAGCCCAAAGGGCGAATGGCAGACTGCGAGTTCTGCAAAGGCGTGGGGGTGGGGGTGGGGGGTGGGGGGGCATTCATTATGTGCTGGCTTTCTCCATACGCACATAATGAATGCAAACGTTTGTCCCCGACGGCTCACTTAAGCTCCTCATTTATGTATGTATGACCACCAGAACCCCATTCAGGGCGGCAAAGGCGCGGTCGGAACGGGCCTAATGGAGCCGCCTTTTGAGCGAGTCGGTTCCGGGGCATTAGTGAGCTCGTGACATCTGCGGCGGGTCGGGGGTGGGCACTTCGAGCGTCCATCTGGCGACAAATACCCGAGCCGTGGCGGCTGCGGCGGATAAACTCCGCTAAGGGCGCCTCCAACCATTCTCCTTTGGATCCCCGGAGTTGCCTTATCAATAATAAAATAGCGCCGCCGACGAATAATAGCAACAGAAAAGAAAATAATGACACAGTGTGCCGTTATCTCAGGCCGTCTCGCCTTCTTTGTTACATTGGCAAGAATATCAAGTCGGATCTGGGCCACGCGCGTGAAAGTCAAACTTTGAAGATCGGCGCTTCCCTCATCTCACTTTCTTTCTTTCTTTCTTTCCTTTCCCCTCCCCCCTTTTTTTTGCCCCACTTGGAGAAAGTCGCCGGGTTTTTATGAAAGTTCACCGCCGCTCACGAGCTTCTGCAAAAGCTGATCCTCTTTTCGGAATATCAGAAATAACGCCCAAAACCAGTCACGGCGGGGCTTTGACTTACGAGCGTCAACGGCTCCATCGGCGCACGCGTGCCAAATCATTTCTCTCCACTCGAATGGAGGAAAGCGCAGCACACGGTCAAAACATAAATCATAAACACACACACAAAAGAGTTTTGAAACTCACGTGTGCTTTTGTCGTTTTGTGTATTTATCTTAGTGGGAAACTGCCGCTTGAGTCGAGGTCGCGGCCACCATCTCAAAATCAAACTTAAATAACATTTAACAAAGTAAAAGCCTTCCTCACGAGTGGAGTCACAATAAAATCTCAGCGATGCGGAGGAAAGGCTTTGTGCCGTCAGAGGGGACCGCAAAAAGGTCAGGAAAAGCCGACTAGAACATCACAACTTGAGTTGGGCTCATCGAGGTCACTTTTCACGGTGACTGACGTGTGCGTGCGCAGTCACTCGAACGTGAGGACGCCGTCACGTCGCAATTTTAGGAGGCTGTGCACACTAACGCAATTTCAGTCGTTGATTTTCGGCTTGTTATGCGTCATCAGACTGGTGTAAAAAGGTTACGTGAAAAACCTGGCATTTGGACCGGGGTGTGTAGACTTTTTATAACCGCAGGTGGCAGCGCTTCCTCCCAACTTGGCTCAATGACAAAGGAGGCACCCGCAAAAATGGAAAATGTCGACGTTGCTTTTTCTCGAGTGCCCAAAGGTTTCGTCTTTAGCCTTTGCACGTGTTCATTGATACGATACGATATCATCCATCCATCCATTTTCCGAGCCGCCTATCCCAGCTGACTCGGGGCGAAAGGCCACGACCGGTCGCCAGTCGTTCGCGTGGCGCATATCGACAGACACCGGGAATCGATCCCACGCCGGCCACACCAAAGTCAGGCGAGCGCTCCACTCTGCCATCGCACCGGATTTGATGACCTGGAAAAGACGCGACGTCCAAAAGTGTCGCGGAGAGCAAATGCGGGATCGTCGCAATTTCAAGCGCTCGCTTTTTAAAAGGAAGAAGGAAATCCCTCCCGTTCATATCATCCAGCCCAAAAGACGGAATTTCCTCTTCAAAAGGACTTTTTCAAATCCATCAAAGGCTCATCAGTAACCCCAAAGCAAAAAAATACAAATGTCCAAATGTGTCTCGTTAGTAGTTCATAAAAGTTACTTAGATGACGTTTCTTTTTTTTTTTTTTTTTAAATTGATACGGTTATTGAGATACACACGCACAAAAAAAAAGAAAAAGCTCGCCGGAGGCAGTTTGCATTTTTGGCCAAGCAGAAGTTGGGACCCACGACGACCGTCCCGTTCGTTTCCGAGAGCTCGTTAACATGGAAAATTGCAACGTTCCTTTGAGGAGAAATGAAAAATTTGCGCCATTATTTCGCGTTTTCGGCTCGCGCCCTAGTCAACAATCGATCCGGCGTGAAACGAAAAGATGAACGCCAATCGGGCCGAATGCAAAATTCCACATCGATTGAAAGCGAGAATCGAACGCGTGACAAATTCCGAAGGTCTCCGTCGGAAACGCTCAACTGCAATCGATCGATCAATCAATCTTGCGTGCACGCCCAAAGTCGACTTCTTCTTCTTCTGCCCGCTCGCCAAACGGGCCCCGCATAGTCGGGAAGGGGCAAAGGTCAAGCCGCGCACCCCCGACAAGAAGCCTCGGTTCTTTGTGGGCCAGAATCGCTGTCGAGGCCAAACGGCGCCAAAGAAAAGGACAACGCGTTGAAAAGCGCTCAAAGGGCGGTGGAGGGGGGGGGGGCCTTTGCGGAGGGCGGGGGGGGGGGGGGTTGGGGTTGCTTGGTTTTTTTTGGCTTTAAGATGGCCGCGCCGGCCTTTAAATCACCATCGGAAAGTCATTAGAAAGACGGCGGGGGCGGCCGCACAGATTGCGCCCCCGCCCCCGGGCACAATGGCGCCGATCGAGCGCGAGGCGGGGGGGCGTGGCCGGCCCCCGCATTTCTTTGCAATCGTGACGGCGGCGGCACTAAAGTTGCCCGCAATCTGCGTGTGGGTGTGAAAGTTTGTATTCATGAGGTGTTAAGCGGGGGGGGGGGGCGCGCCGCCATTCAAAGGGTCGCGATGGGCGGCAGATGGGCTCCGAGTTAGGCCAAAAGGTCCGACGCCGCGTCTTCGAGATGGTCGCGACCGCGTTTCCCCATCGAGAGTCGGCGAGTGCGTCCGTTGTTGCCCTTTTCAGCGGAGAAAGACGACTGGGGACCGTGGAAAGGCGTCGGAAGGGAAAGAGAGAAACAGAGAGAGAGAGAGAGAGACAGGGAGAGAGAGACAGGGAGGGAGAAGAAAGAAAAAAAAAGAAAGAAAGAAAGAAAACGTGTGAGAGAGAGAGAAAGAAAGAGAAAGAAAGAAAGAGAAATAAAGATGATGGGAGAGAGAGAGAGAGAATGAAAGAGAATGGAAGAATGAGTGAAAGAGCGAGAGAGAAAGAAAGAAAAGAGAGAGAAATAAGAGTGAAAAAGAGAAAGGTCAAGAAAGAGAATGAAAGAGACAGGGAGGGAGAAAGAAAGAAAAAAGACAGAAAGAAAGAACGTGTGAGAGAGATAAAGAAAGAAAGAAAGAGAAATAAAGATGATGGGAGAGAGAGAGAGAGAGAGAGAGAGAGAGAAAGAGCGAGAAAGAAAAAAACAAAGAACGTGAGAGAAAGAGAGAGAGAGAAAGAAAGAAAAAAGACAAAGAACGTGAGAGAAAGAAAGAAAATGAGAGAGAAATAAAGAGTGAAAAAGAGAAAGGTCAAGAAAGAGAATGAAAGAGACAGGGAGGGAGAAAGAAAGAAAAAAGACAAAGAAAGAACGTGTGAGAGAGAGAAAGAAAGAAAGAAAGAGAAATAAAGATGATGGGAGAGAGAGAGAGAGAGAGAGAGAAAGAAAGAAAGAAAGAAAGAAAGAGAAATAAAGATGATGGGAGAGAGAGAGAGAAAGAAAGAAAGAAAGAAAGAAAGAAAGAAAGAAAGAAAGAAAGAAAGAAAGAGAAAGAAAGAAAGAAAGAGAAAGAAAGAAAGAAAGAAAGAGAAAGAAAGAAAGAAAGAAAGAGAAAGAAAGAAAGAGAATAAAGATGATGGGAGAGAGAGAGAGAAAGAAAGAAAATGAGAGAGAAAGAAAGAAAGAGAAATAAAGATGATGGGAGAGAGAGAGAGAGAGAGAAAGAGCGAGAAAGCAAAAGAGAGAGAGTGAAAGAGCGAGAAAGAAAAAAACAAAGAACGTGAGAGAGAGAGAGAAAAAGAAAGAGAGAACGAAAGAAAGAATGGGAGAGAATTAAAGAGAGAGAGAGAAAGAAAAAGAAAGAGCAGACAAGGAGGCACACCTGGAAAGCGAAGCGACACTGGGGAGGCGGCCGACGTCGACGGGCGCTAACGAAAGCCAAAGCGGAGGACCCGACTTGACCCGACTGTCGCGAAGGACAAAACAAAACAGAAACTATCACGCCATGTTTAGTATCTTTTTTTTTTCTTCTTCCCTTTTGTGTGCAGGTTAGCAAAACGTGTCTTTTTCTTGGCAGTACCAAAAGCATATTTCACTATGGATGTTGTCATTTTCCGGTTGTCAAGGAGACGAAGCCGACTTTTTTTTTTTTTAATCTCTCTGCATCGCATTTGGCGCCGACGCGACCCTTGTGGGGATAAGCAGCTGGGAAAATGGACGGGTGGATCTGACGCGCTCGTTGGAAAATTAGCGGCGCCCCGCTTGTGAGTCGGGCAAAGATTCGGCGAGACTTGCGAAGGATCTCCCCCAAAATCGTCCATTTCCATCAGAAAGCGTTAAGCCCCCCCCCCCGACGAGAAGCAGGGGCCGGCCCCCCAAATATTCCCGACGGCCGCGGGAAGAAAATCCACGTGAAGATCGCAACGCGCGCTCCAATTCGCCTTTTGTGCCGCTCGCGTGCAGACGGCTTTGCGTCACGTGACGCCGGCCGGCCGGCTTTCTTCTTTTGACGCTAATCCGCATCCGACTGCCGAGCGCCAGAACTGGAACGCGACCCCCAAACAACTCAAGTGAGCACACGTGAAATGGACTCGAGCGATCAACGCCAGGATGAGCCCAAACACCCCTCGGATTCCCCCCCGAAATGCGTCCAAAAGTCGCACGTCGACCAGCCCGAAAAAAAAAAAAAGACAAAAGTCGGCTCCAAAATGGCCTCCGGCGCACACCTGAAACGGATCGGCGGGGCGGTTCTAATCGTCCGAAATCCATCAATCCGATTTGAGCGCGTTTCCGACGGCCAGAAGCCGAGCTGCACTGTGACTGTTTGCACGCCACTTGTGTGGATAAGCGCGTCCAAAGCAAGCAGGCCCCGCTCAAGCGTGAAACCTCAGCAGGACGCACGTTTGGACTGGCGCTGCCAGATGGGTTCTTTGTGATATTAGCTTTTTTTTTTGGGGGGGGGGCGGAGCCCGAACAGCCGTGGTGGTGGTGGGGGGGGGGGTCCATCACCGGCTCCCTAAATAGACCCAAATTGGTGGGAGCCCGACGTCCACAGCAATTTGTCTCCCATCTCGCTGTCATTAAAGTGATGGGGGGGGGGGGCAACGATGCTGTAGTCAGGCTGAGATCTGCGCGGGGGGGCTTTAGGGGTCGGGGGGGGTCCCCGCCGAGCCGTTGTGGCCCCGCCGCTAACGAGGCCTTCATACACCTTTGATATCGTCTCGGTATTCAATTCCCAGCTGCGCTCGCAGCCAAATCCCATTGGTAACGCCCCCCCGCCCCCGTTTTCAGCTGCAGCCGAGGCCGATCGGGGAGGGGGGCGCGTTTTTACAGCCGCTTCCATGCGGCCCAAAAACAAACTCGAGACGTTTCGGGGGCGGATGATCGGCAATTCAAATAAGATCAACGTTGATGTGCTCGTTGGGGGGGGGGGGGGCTTGTTAATAAATCGGAAATGGAGGGAATGCGACAAGAGCCCGATTTTCCCAGCGGTCGCAACGCATTCCACGACGCTTTTGGCAATTCGTTCGGCGGCAAAAGTCATCTGGAAATGGACTCACAATTACAATGACAAGAGATTCCATTTACATTTGGACTCAAACTACTTCAAAGTAGGTCGTAGGATTGGACCGGATCCCGTTTGGATGATTTTGAGTGAAACAAAAACAAAAAACAAGAGCGGAGCACACATTCATCAACGACACAAACAATTGGCACAACAAAACACGATGAATGGTAAATACGTGACAAAATCAATATTTGGTGCACGATATCGCTTCACACGAGTCGGAATGTTCCAGAAAAAGTACCAAACGAGTCCTTTTGTGGAAACATTTGGGGAAAACGGGCCACGTTGGCGGGTTCCAATCCGGCCTTGCTACGCGTCGCCGTGCCAGCGTGGCTTTCACGATTCCAAAATTGAAGCTTGACAATTGCGACCGTTCGCTGGCCGGCGACCAGTCCAGGGCGTACGTCGTCGGCCTCGTGAGGAGGAGGAGGAGGAGGAGAAGGGCGACTGGATTTTGTGACTTTTTGCATTCACGAGGAATCCGTTTTGGAGCTTTGTCAAAACATAAATCTGCGGCTGGATGGCATCCTCCTTATTCAAATGTTTTTGTCCCCCCCCCCCCCCCATTTAACAGCCTCAGGACCGTAAGCAAACCCCGCAAACTATGGCGCATACTCAATCAGACGGTTGAATTCATCCCACATTTTCAGTCTCGGGTGGGGTTTGGAGGTCTCTGGGAAGTTATTCAGCGCCCCCCCCCCCCCCCCCCCGCCGCAGCCCGGATTGGCCGCGCTGAGGCTGATTTGCATGCCCGCCCGTACAAAAGCGAGCTGCGGTCCTCCGCAGCTCGCTTTGCGCCGAGAGCGGCAGACAAAGAGGCAGAGCAGAACCGAGCAGAGCATCCGGGACGGGGCGCGCTCGCGCACAAATGGAACATTTTGGACCGGTACGCTGAGCGGGAAAGTGTCGTCGCAGGACTTCTCTGGGTCCGTTTCAGGTAAGCGGCAAAATGAGGCCGAGCGGGTGGCTGCCGCTGCTGCTGCTGCCGCCGCTGTTGAGCCTGGCGGCTTTGGCCGAGGCAAAGACCGTCAAGTACCAGACCTGGGAGGAAGACGCCCCGGGAGCGCCGATCGGTAACTTGAGGGACGACGTCCCCTCCGCCTCGCGCTCCACTTTCAGGATGATGAAACAGTCGAACTCGTCCTTCGTCCGCCTGAGGGAGAGCGACGGCCAGCTGAGCGTCGGGGAGAGGATCGACCGCGAGCGCCTCTGCAAACGCGCCCCGCGATGCCTCGTCTCTTTCGACGCCGTCGCCTTCTCCCGGGAGCACCTCGCGCTCATCCGCGTCGAGGTGGAGGTCAAGGACATCAACGACAACTCCCCGGCGTTCCCCCGCCGGGAGTCCGGCGTGGACATCTCCGAGAACGCCGCCGTGGGGACGAGAGTCCCGCTGGACTTCGCCACCGACGAGGACGTCGGGCTGAACTACATCCAAAGCTATCAGATCTCGGTTAACGGCCACTTTTCCGTCGACGTGCTGAGCAGGGCGGACGGGGTCAAATACGCACAACTGGTGCTCGTCAAAGAGCTGGACCGGGAGACTCGGGCTTCCCACGCGCTGGAACTGGTCGCCGTGGACGGCGGGAACCCGCCCCGCTCGGGAAGCACACGCGTCACCGTCAAAGTGAAAGACTACAACGACAACAGCCCCGTTTTTGAGCGCGACAGCTACCGAGTGGACTTGTCGGAAGACGCCCCGGCGGGGTCGCCGCTGCTCCGCCTCAACGCCGAGGACCCGGACGAAGGGCCGAACGGCCAGGTGGTGTACGGCCTCGGGAGCCAGGCGCCCCCGGAGATCCGGCGACTCTTCCGGGTGGACAGAAAGAGCGGCGAGCTCACCCTGGAAAGCCCCGTCGACTTCGAAAGCAAGAACACGTACGAGTTTGACGTCCAGGCCTCCGACCTGGGGTCCGACCCCAGCCCCGCCGTCTGCAAGATCGTCGTGCAGGTGCGGGACGTCAACGACAACGCGCCGGAGATCTCCGTCGCGCCCGTGACCTCGGCGGCGGCCGACGTGGCCTGCGTCAGCGAGGCGGCGGCCGTGGAGACTTTTGTGGCTCTGGTCAGTACTTCGGACCGGGATTCCGGAGCCAACGGGCGGGTGCGCTGCGCCCTCTACGGACACCGTCACTTCAGACTGCAGCAAGCCTACCAGGACAGCTTCATGATCGTCAGCGCCGGCCCGTTGGATCGCGAGAAGATCCCCGAGTACAACCTGACGCTGGTGGCCGAGGACTCGGGCTCCCCGCCCCTCCGGACCGTCGCTCAGTACACCGTCCGGCTCACGGACGAGAACGACAACGCTCCGGCGTTCGGCGAGCCCGCGTACGAGGTGGCGGTGGCGGAGAACAACGCGCCCGGTGCCTACGTCGCCACGGTGACGGCGCGGGACGCCGACGCGGGGCCCAACGGGAAGGTCACCTACGAGCTAAGCGACGGCGTCTTCATGGGCTCTCCCATTTCCACCTTCGTGTCGATGGACCCGGCCAGCGGGTCTCTTTACGCGCTGCGGAGCTTCAACTACGAGGTGATGAAGCAACTGGAACTGCGGGTCACGGCCAGCGACGGCGGCTCCCCGCCCCTGACCGGGAGCGCCCATGTTTTCCTGAAGGTCGTGGACCAGAACGACAACGCGCCGGCCATCACCCGCCCGGCGCTCAACGACGGCTGGGCCGAGGTCCTCCTGCCCCGGGACGCGCCCAGCGGCTACGTCGTCACGCGGGTGGAGGCCCGGGACGCCGACGAGGGCGCCAACTCGGAGCTTTCCTTCGGCCTGGCCGCCGGCGAACACTCCGCCTTCTCCGTGGACAAACTCACGGGGGACGTCCACCTGAATCGCTTGCTGGGCCGCGACGCGGACGACGCCCTGAGCGTCACCGTGACGGTGAGCGACAACGGCAGGCCCGCCCTCACCTCCACCGCCGCGCTGCGCTTCGTCGTCGTCGGCGGCGTCGGCGCCGGCTCCCCGCCGGGCGACCGCCCCGTGCGCCGGTGGGACCCGTCCGTGGTCGTCATCGTCATCTTGGCGGGGAGCTGCACCCTCCTGCTGCTCGCCATCATCCTCATCGCCACCACCTGCAAGCGCCACAGAGCAGACAAGAGCGGCGAGGACGGCGACTCCTACGGGGAGAAAGGCGGGCCGGAGCGGGCCCCCGACGCCGACGCGGTCTCGGCCTCCGAGGTCCCCTGCGTTTATGACTCGGAGCCGGAGAGCAACGTGAGGAGGAACAACCGTGAGGTGAGTCCAGAAGGTCAACCCAAGACCGCCAACGGTCCCGTCGGCGTGCACGCGAATCTCGCGGAAAGGCGCCAATGCAGAAGTTCACCCTCGCCTCCATCTCGCTCGCAGGGGTACTCGACTTTGCCGGGCTACGGCGACGGAAAGGAGGCCGCCGGGCCCGTCGCCATCTGGAAGGGAAACTCCAGGGACCCGACCTTCAGCGCCAAGGACAGCGGCAAGGGCGACAGCGACTTCAACGACAGCGACAGCGACGTCAGCGCGGACGCTGCGGGCTTCAAGAAAGTTCCCACGACGCTCGCTCAAAACGGTGAGCGGGGGGGGGGGGGGGGGGCAACTTCTGCCCTTCAGGGTTCAGCGCTTCTCTTTGTCTTGGCCACACATTTGTGCGGTCCAAATTGCCATCCAGCCGTCATCCCGTATCATCATTGACAATCAATAAAAAGAGAAAACATTTGGATGTTTTCTTTTTGTTTATTGGAAATTCGCCACGAGCCGAATCCAAACTGCGTCTATTTTGCCGAGGGGGCGGAGTCTAAACAGATTTCACGCACTTTGCATCTGAAGTAAACTCTTCTCCTTTTGTTTTTTAGCGTTGTGGGCGTGCACCAGCGAGTGTAAGGTTCTGGGTCACTCGGACCGCTGCTGGAGCCCCTCGGCCGCGTCCTCCTTGCCTCGGGACCCCCGCCGAAGGGAAAACTGCCACCGGGCCCACATCCCCAAAACGGCGGGCCTGCAGAGCGTCTACGAGAAGGTGCTGGACGGGGTGTACGACTACGCCGGGCCCGCCGGGGGCCGGGAGGCGTGCGGCGACGCGAGCGTCCCCGCGTACGCGGCCGGCCGCGACCGGGAGGCCTGAAGGAGCCGCCCGGCCGCCAGTCCGTCGGCTCCCGACAGGTTGAGGTCGCCGCCCCCTGGCCGGAGAGGGCCGGCAAAAGCTTTTCGGGTCTCCCGTACCGAGACCGCTTTCAGACTTTCCTTGGACACCAACTGCGGCGTATGCAAACTTTGTACATACAGAGATTTTATTTTTGATAAAAGTCCACGGATCTCAAAGCACGCTAACGGCGCCGACGCCCCGAGGGCGGCTCGGCCGCTGGACTCTGACGTTACAACTCGGGTTAACGACGACGTATGAAATGGCCCGAATGTCATATTACTTGTACATATTTTTGGATATGATCACAAAGCTGTGACAGGAAAATAAACTTTGAACTACTGCACTCACCTTCGTAGGCGGGAGGATGTTGAGGCTCCTGTGAGGAATTGCACACGGCCGCCGACGGGCGGCGCCGTTACCGCGGCGGTGGCCCGACGTCCTCGCGTCACGCTCAAGGTCACCTTCACTTGCCGCTTCTCCGTCCCGGCCGGAGTCGTCGGGCGACGTGATTCATTTGCAATTTTAATTACCTGAAAAATGTAATTAGACACGGGCTGTGGGAGAGAGAGAGAGCGAGCGAGTCCAATTTTCTCCCTTTGCGACCACCTCCAAGGAAAGAGAACATGACACACACACACACACACACACACAGATGGAAATGCTTCCGTTTCTTGTCTTCAAACTCGCAACACTTTTGACCCGCAGTCACCTAAAAGGAAAACGTTCAGGTCAAGGTAATAACGTGAAAGAATTTGATTGGGAATTGGGCGGAGCTCGGGTCCAAAGACAGCTGGGAGTTCAAGTTCTTTGACAATCGTGAAAGGGGGGGTGGGGGTGGGGGGGGGGTCTGATTTGGAACATATAAAAACAACACACACACGCACACACACAGAAGCAGGATGAAGATAAAAAAAATGATAACACGCAAAAGAAGTCCCAGTCCAGAAAACACAAGACAGCTTCGCTCCGCTTCAGCCGCCGCATTTGAAGGACCCGATTCGAGCAGACGGGCCCGGCGATCGCGGCCGAGCTCATTTGGGCTTCGGAACCGCATCACCACGACGGGATTCTTCTGCCCCGGAGCGACTCGAGTGTCGTTGGCCTTTCGCCCATCAAAAGGTGTCCAATTGGATTTGATTCTGTTGGGTCATTACGTCAAGTGGTGCCGGCACTGGTCCAAAAAACAACGCCAAGTCACGAACAGGAAGGCCCCCCCCTGCTCCCATTTTCCTCATTTCAACCCGTAAACACCAATTCAAGCAAATTCATATCTTACGAAGCCCACTTGGAACAACCCATTTGATGCTCGACTACTTATCGGTGGCCTTGACGGCTGCGGATGCGTAAGCAAGTTTTGAAAGCGACGGAGCAACATGTCGTCCCTTTTCTTTGATCATCTGAAGAAGAAGAAGAAGAAGAAGAAGAAGAAGAAGGTCATCATTTTCAAAGCACACTTCCCGGAAATGATGATGATGATGATGACAAAACAGATTTGAAAGTTCAGGCGAGACTCGTCCGGTTTTGCAGCGGCTGCTTCGGTGGCTATGAAATGAAATCCACCCATTTTCTTAGCCGCTTATCCTCACAAGGGGAAACGCCGGAGCCTACCCCAGCTGCCAGCCAATCGCGGGGCACACGGAGACAATCACACCGACGATTTCGAGTGTCAAATTAATGTTGCATCTTTTTGGGATGTGGGAGGAAACCGGAGTGCCCACCCGGAGAAAAGCCACGCACCAACGGGGAGAACATGCAAACTTGGGATTGAACTGTGAGGCCAACGCTTTCCAGCTGATCCACCGTGCTGACATCTACTCATATTCAGAATTCCCCGGCACAATAAGAAGAGGTGGCGGAAATGTTAGCGCGCTCAGAACTTGTGCTTTCGGCTTTTGGACCTGCACGTCCCTTCGGGGTCTGCGTGTCCTCGGGACGGTTTCAAGCTTACTCTGGAACAGGTACCGCCGTGCCGTCCCATCAAACAAAGGAAAGCAAAATGCGTCCGCTTCCGTTCCTGGCATGTCCAGCGCATGGTCAGCGTTTTCACTCACTAGCGTCGCACCGCCGTTCTCCAAATCAGTTTTGAGATCTGAGCCACGGCGACGTCGTCATCTTACAACTTTGTAGCGCGCAGCCCTTTGAAAACAACCATTTGCGTGTATTTCCGAGCTGTCAAATTTCAGAATGAATGAACGACAGCCGGGACGCGAATAGCAAAACAACTTTGAAAGATTTCATCTGAGAATATTTTGATAGTTCGACCTTGGACTGGCGCCACGCAAAATTCGGAAGCTTTTGGAATCAGAACAAACAAAAAGGGACAAAAATCACGAGAAGAAGTGCTGCCTTCAGAAATATGAATGGGAGGGGGTGGGGGGAGATAAGCCGCAGAGGGCGGGCTGAGACGGAGGCGGGGGCGGGGGCGGGTCCACCGCCGGCCGCCCCTCAGAAAGAGGACGCAAGAGGAAAAAGCGAGCGACAGACAGGAGAGAGGGAGCCGTCCAGCGAGTCAGTAGTCATGGCCGGGAACTCCGAGAAAGCAGCCATCGCCTCGGCGGGACCGGAAGACCTGCAGCAGTTCTTGCCGCCGGTAAGACTCCGAGTCCGAGTCCGCGTCCGCCTTCTCAGCAGTTCCGGCCGTCGACGCCACCGTTTCGTGCGTTGTGGCAGGCCTACTCGGCCGTGGCGGCGAAGCCCGCCGCCGCCGCCGCCGGGCGCGTCCTGAAGGCCGGCGTGGCCGTGCTGGTCGCCGGGGCCCTGCTGCTGCTCCTGGGGGCCGTCGGGGCCTTCTACTTCTGGAACAACAACGCCAAACACGTAAGACAAAAACTCGCAGGTGGGACCGTAGGACGAGCCGCTCTACTTTTCAAAAGGTGCACGAGCGCAATTCCCAGAAAAAGGCGCCACAATTCGATTGGAGACCTTAAATGGGGCTTCTTTGGCGGTTGGGGGGGGGGGGGGGGTGAGTACCGTACAACTGGGGGCTGTTTTTGTCAGCACGGTAAGAAAACCCACAGCTCAAAGTTAAACAAGACATATTTCACCACCGAGTGCATGAATGCAGCTCTTGTTTGTCCTGGAAGGAGGGGCGGGGAGGGGGGGGGGGGGGACTTCTCTGGTCCGGCCGATGATCCAGGGGCGAGAGGTGAGCGCGACAGGAGACGGGGAACATTTCGGGTGACCCAAACGGGACCTGCTCTCACACTGTGACAAATACGTTGTCGGCTTGGGGGGGGACCAGATCAATCCCAAGAGATTTCCATTTCTTTAGGACTACTTGGGTCCAGCAGAAAAAGCCAAGAAAGCCAGTGGATCCGGTCGGGGTCCAAGCTCTGTGCAAGACCCAAACAAACAATGCGCATGGAAATAAACAAGTCCCACACTATCATGAATAAGGCCAAAGCTCCTGAAAGTCCGAAGCAAACATTCAACAAAAGGCCTGCCCGACCTCAACAGAAGTCCAAACAAAGACAAAGTCTTCAAACGGTAGCTGAAAGGGTTAAATAAGTCAATGAGACGTTCTGACGTTTACCCACTTTTGAATCAATCTTTGGTCAATTGTCCGATGAAAAAAAAAAATACCGCAAATTGCTCGCCGATAATCGATAATAGTGGATCGTCTTTCGACCGGCGGGTCACACAAAGTCGCGTCATGTCGGAATTTCTGTGAAATCCAAGCCAAATGACGGGGGGGAAGGCCCGACGTGACGTGACGGTCTGGTCCGGTCCGCGTGTGCCTTGCAGGTCTACAACGTCCACTACAGCATGAGCATCAACGGCAAAGTGGAGGCGGGCGCCATGGAGATCGACACGCGCAACAACATGGAAAAGTTCAGCACCGGCAGCGGCGCCGACGAGGCCGTCGAGGTCCACGATTTTGAGATTGTGAGTGAGCAGACCCCCCCCCCCCCCCCTTATCAAATCGACTTTTCCCAGGTCAATTATGTCAAATTTGAATCAGTAATTCCTCCCCCCGCTTCATCTCGGGTTTTGGGCCCGTCTCGGCGCTCACGTTTCCTTTCGGGCTCGGCCGCCGTCATCAGAACCGGTCTTGTCCCCCCCCCCCCCCC
Organism: Syngnathoides biaculeatus; assembly: GCF_019802595.1. NCBI lineage: Eukaryota > Metazoa > Chordata > Actinopteri > Syngnathiformes > Syngnathidae > Syngnathoides > Syngnathoides biaculeatus. Next base: position 28,529,792 of record NC_084652.1, read on the forward strand.
AGGGAATCACCGGCATCCGCTTCTCAGGGGGCGACAAGTGCTTCATCAAGACCCAGGTGAAGGCCCGCCTGCCCGACGTGGAGCGTCTCGACGAGGACTCCGTGACCTTTGACCTGGTGGGTCGGCGCGCGGCGTCCAATCAGAGAAAGGGGGCGTGGCCGGAGAGTCTCCACCACAGCAATGCACAGATACGAACGTCCGCAAACCATTTGCATAAGTGACCAGAAAAAGTAATTGAAGTGAAAATGTCCATTTCTATTTTATTGTCACTTTTTTTCAAGGAAAATCGCTCGCTGCGTTTTGATTGGCCCTCCCTCGTATCACTGGAAACGCTTTGATATTGAAATATTGTTGCTATCGGCGACACCCGCTGAGGGTGAAATTGGAAAAATGACAACTTTTGATTTGCCTCCTCAGTCCGTCTCGCGCTCCAGAACGACTTCAGCGGCTCGGGAACTAAGCCAGGTCGGACCGTTCGAAGCGTTCAGCGCGCACGCAAGAGCTTTCCCGCCGTGGCTTTTTCAATTGCGCTCGATGGCGTCGGCGTTTTGTCCGCCGCCTGCCGCGGGCCGAACGTTTCCTCAAATTTAGAAGCTCCACGGCTCCCTGGGTGGCGGAGGTCGAGCGCCAAGGCTCACCTGGCTCATCTGGCTCATCTGGCCGTTGTCCAAGGAGGACGAGGTGATGCCGGCCAAGTTCGAGGACGACCTGGTGTGGGTGGCGGCCGGATCGCCTCTCTCCGATTCGGCTTTCCTCAGCGACAAGATCAGGGATTTGTGCGCCGACCTGCCCATCTTCTGGCTCCGTCCGACCTACTCCGCCGGTAAGCGAGCACGCGTCGCCTCAAAAAGGGTGAAAAATTGTGTCCCCGCCAAAATATGAACAATAAAGACGGCGTTACGGCTTTTGTGGACTTTAGGCAGAAAAAGAGGCCCAACCACGGACGACTTATAAATAATGTTCATCTATGCAAATGATTGGGTCTTCTCAAGTATTTGCTTTGTTCCGGTCAGGTCGTCGACTCAACGGAACGGCGGCGCATCCGCCAGCGCTAGCGCTAGCTTACGTGACATTTTGTAGCCCGCTTGTGAGCCGTATCGCGTTAAAAGAACGTGGCCGTACCTCTGGCGAGCCTGTCGCCAACGTCCTCCGCTGTCCTGAGCACCAGTGACAACCAACCTTAGGGTGGGAAACAACAACAACGATCGGACCGTGGAACGGGTCGAAAGTTTTCCATTCTTAGAGGAGGTTCAAAGTGATTTGATTTGAAAACATTGCCAAAAGTCGCACGGCGTCCTGCAGCAACGCCAAACTTTGTGATGTCACGCAGGCGGACGGCGGAAGACGAGGACCCCCGCCGCCGCCGCCGCCCCCCGCCGACGACGCCAGGCGCCCACGGACGGGGAAGGGGAGGACGTGGAGGCGGAGTTCAACCCCGAGAACCCCTACCAGGTGAGTCAGGTGCGTGCAAATGTCAGCTCGCATGCAAATCTGTTGTTTTGCCTTGGCGAGGCGCTCCAGGACGACCTTGCGAAAACTCCCCCATGCACGCCGACGACATGCAAAACACACGTAGCCGTCGCTTTTTTTCTGACCCCCCGCCCCCCCAACTCCCCCTCCGCGAGGTAAACACAAAGCAGTTTGAAGCCTACTTGCAAAAAAAAAAAAAAAAAAAATATTTCCCAACCCAAGGGTGAGATATTTCAACGCAGCCAGTGCAGGGACGGAAACGTGAAGACGACTGCGTAGTACTAGTTGCTACTTCAACCGCTTACTACTCAAAGTTACCTACGATTTTATCTTGAAGACTTTTTTAATGGACCTTTCGCGGGGGCAATCTTAAGATCCACCCCCAGCTGTCCCACAAGCTTCCAAAATGGCGATTGAATTGATCAAATCGATTCTCTAGTGGCGTATTCCAGATAATATTGGGGTATGTTTTTTGCCCAACGCGTCAGACTTGTCCAAGAGAGGTCTCAACTATTCCACGCAAGGATATGTACACGCAATGAAGATTTTGGACGGAGCGGGACGCAACGTCGGAGTTACGGCCAAACGTTGGCAATCGATGCAAAAAAAAAAACTTCACCTTGAAATCAAACAGTGGAACGGTACTGCGCATGTCAAGCAGGGGGAGTACTTTTGACTGCGAAAGATCACCAGTAATATGATTGGAGCCTTTGGCTGGGAACGGAAGCCAGCGCTCCGCCTTCAAAGTCCGACGTGACGTAAAGAGGCAAACGGACATTTCTCTTGCATGACGTGGCGCGTTTACGTATCATGAACCCGACCGACGCTTCACTTTGGCATAAAACATGAACATGACTTCATTCAGCAGTAACCAAGTTCAAATTGCTCTCATGCACCGATAATAATTCTCACTCGCTTACCTCGGAGCATCCCGCCTTGCGTTTGTTGATCTTGTCCACATTTAGTTTCCGCGAGCCCTCATCCATCGTAGACACGTCGTCAACGGTGCTTTAGGCTTTTTTCCCTTGTAAGCTAGCAGGAGAACTGCACACCCCCCAAGCGCACCCGTGGACCATTTTCTCGGTGACGTGAACTTTTCCGAGCGCACGCTACCGACAAGCCGCGTTGCTCGAGGGACGACACGGCGGCGGGGGCGTGACGAGTATCTGATTGACGGGTCGGAAAGGTCCATTGTGAACGGATGCGTCGCGCGGAGAGATTGCTCCACAAGGTGGCGCTCACATTTGGCAGAGAAAACGGGAGCTAAGGGGTTACGCGTGCGTTTTTGTCGGGCGTCCGATCATCCGAGCGGCCCGCCCGCCAATGATCTCAGTCCTCGGCCTCCTCCTAGAACCACCTGGAGGGGGAGGACACCGTGAGCGTCGACCCCAGGCTGGACCACGAAGGCGTCTGCTGCCGAGAGTGCCGGCGCGGCTACACCCACTGCCAGAGGATCTGCGAGCCGCTGGGGGGCTACCACCCGTGGCCGTACCACTACCGAGGCTGCCGGGTGGCCTGTCGGGTCATCATGCCTTGCAACTGGTGGGTGGCGCGTATCCTGGGCGTCGTGTAACCGCGGCGGGGACGGATCGGCCTCGGTTCCGCCGGATTTGGGGGACTCTGCGTTTGCTGCCAGCGCTTTCTGGGCACAAAGTTTTTGTCCCCCCAAAAAAAAATCAAATCAAACAAATACGTTCCATTTTCAAGGAAAATCAATATTGGCACGGGAAATGAGTCTGAATAATACACCGTGTCACTTAGCAGGGAAATGTTCCAAAGATTGTAGTCTCGGCCTTCTTACCTTCCTGTTTCGTGTAAATACTCGTGAAGGTGCAAAAGGTATGCAATCAGCATCTTTTCAAATATTTCCATGCCCTGTAACTTTCTTTTGCTGCAAAAGCAACAAGCGGATTGCATTACAAAATGTATTTGCAAGTGCAATATTAGAGAAAAATAAATATTTTTTGGGGGGGGGGTCAACTCTGCTCCATTTTGTCATTTCGCGGCCTCTCTCTTTCTTCTTCTCCACATTAAAATCTTGTGGGAGCTCCGCACAGAAAGAACCTTACGGAGTTGTTTGACGTCAGAGTCGGAGCTCTCCAAAGAGCGCGCGGACGTGACGCCGGCAGAACTTACCCAGCGTGCAAAGCGCCGAGCTCCTTTTGATGTCACGGTGACGCCTCGTCCCTCAAGTCGGTCATGCCACGTTTCATTGCTGCCGGCGAATAAACACAACTCGGCTCCCTGCCGTCTCGCATCGGTGTTCTTTGGACTGACAGACGGGCCCCGGACCCGTCCGTCCGCGAGACTTTTAACCCGTCCGAAACGATTCCAGAGACAACAAAAGACGTGACAAAATGAGTGAGACACACAGGAAACCTTTTTAGACCTCGGATTGATTCACACTGAAGGAACAAGCCGTGTAAAACTGCTGACGGCCGCTGTGACGTCTTAGTGGGCCTTGGCGTGGGGGGGGGGGGGGGGATCCTTCCTGGATATCATTGGAAACATCTAAATGACTGATAACAGGAAGTTAATTGAGGGCTTGAAAACAGTCTCAGAGGGATGGGAAAGTGAAATGAGTTCAAGTCTTAAGTCCCATTTGAATCGCAACCACCTTTAATTCATCAACACTTTGGCCCCAACGCAATCGGAACCGACTCCAAACCTTTCTGACGTTCAAATGAACAATGAACCGACGGCCGAGGCAGTTTCCGTATTTCCGCCGAGTTCGCGGCTCTCGGCAGGTCCCGACCCAAATCGTCTTTTCCTAAAGATTTTGCCACACGGCGAGCGGAAGCAACAGCAAATGCGGACGTCGTGCGTCAAACTGGCTCGGTGGTCTCGGTACGATGCGGTTTCCAGGACCCTTTGGACTGTTGCGCTCTTTGGAATTTTGCATCCACAACACATTTGAAATAAACCCTTCAAACGATGATTTAAGACTGCGAGGCAAGGCGGACTTGGCCGTGGAAGAATAAGCTCCCAAAAGACCAGTCGCTATCACACTACACTCCTGGATGCGAATACATATAATCAGAAAACTTCCTTTTCTGTAGTTGAAAAAGTCGTAAACGATGCAAAAATGCTACCTTGGAAACTCTTCTGACGGACTCAACACCTGTAAACGGGCCCAAAGGTTTTGGGTTCAGTGCGACTCGGGCGGCGGCGGCCGAACGCGGGGACCTTGACGATCCGATCCCTGGGCCCAGGAAGGCGGAATGTCACCTCTCCGGCGGGGAAGGAGCCAAGCTGCTCCCACTAGATACAGTTGGGCTCGCCTCCTGACTGACACGGTTTGGGCTCAGGTTCCGGTCCTCTTGAGTCGTCGGACGAGAGGGTAGCCTCCCTTCAACTTCGGGTTGGGTGGTGGGGACTGGACCGGTTTGTGCCACGCACCAAACAGCAGTTCACGGTACCCGCCCTTTTTGCAGGCTTTAAGAGAGTGATCCTTAATCCTTCTGCCGGGGGACCTCAACCCCAACGTGGGCAAAGGAAAGGAAAGGCATAATTGGGAGGGACAGCCTGGCCACCCTCATCAGAACCAGAGTGCTGTTCCGTTACCGTGGGTTGTCCACAACACCGTGTTCAAGCACAAGGGTGTCCATAGGTGCACCCGGCACCAGGACAACCTACCGTAGGTCGCCACTCGACCATCGACTTTGTCGTCGTGTCATCGGACTTTTGCTCCCCATTTCCCAGCAGCTAGCTGGTGGCGAGTGGGCCCCGACGGCGGGGGAAGATGTCGGTCTGACGTGGCAGGCCCAAACGTATCGCGAGGCCTGCTGGGAACGTCTAGCAGAATCCCGTCCCGAGGAGTCTCAACCCTCACTTCTGGCAAAAATTCACGACGTTCACAATCCGAGCGGCGGCCGTAAGGTAGTCTGTACCTGTTTGTGGTGTCAATCCCCAAAGCCATTGGTAGGAAGTGGCGGCGAGGGACGCCATCCAGCGAGAGGAGGAGTCCTGTTGGGCCTTTTTGGCCTACGGGACTCTCGCGGTAACTGATGGCTACCGGCTGACCAAGCAGAACGCAGCTTTGGTCGCCCATGAGGGAAAAACACGGGGATGGGAAGAGTTCGGTGAGGCCACGGAGGACGACTTTCAGATTGGCTTCGAGGGAACCAGAGCGCGTACAGCGAGGATGGGGATCCATCACCCGGGACACGCCGGAGAGACCACATCTCTCGGCGTGCCCGGGAACGCCTCAGGAGAGCGGCAAGAGGGAAGTCGGGGCAGCCCCGCTAAAGTTCCCGACCTCGGATGAGGAGAAGAAAAAAGAAAGATGGCTGGCTGGCTGGATGGAAACTGTCAAAACGTTTTAATACGTCGTTTCTGAGTCAAAGTGAGTGAAATTGCACAGCTGAAATACAAACCAACCTGCCAGTCAGTTCAAACTTATTGAGATGTATTTAAAGTTATTATTGATCACCACACAAAGTCTTTCATTGTAAAATAACAGCATCCTTCTTACAAAGATAGTCAATATCACCATAAGGTGCCTTCGAATCTTCACCCCCAAAATGTTGACACTTTGCTTTCAACTCCTTTTACATGAAGTAACTCTCGCAAATGCACGTTGGCCACACTCCCCAAACGGAACAGAAGGAAACAAAAACAAAACAAAAAAAAAAAAAAGACGACAGCAAGCAGAAAATGTAGAAAAACATTCGGCAAACTTTGTGAGCTCGCCGACTGTGGACATTTTTGCGCCTGAAGATGGGAGGTCGCAAGGCGACTGCCGACAGCTGAACTCTTTGGTACGCCAACGCGCCCACGTACGAGTGTTGCCGAGCACAAATTCACCTCACAATAAGCTGAAACTTGGAAACAATGAAAAATTCCTCCTCTTCAATCAAGAGCTTTGTAGCTCTCCAAGTTTACCGTCAAAAGAAAACCGCAAAACGGCACAAGGACGGGAATTTGAAACAAACTGCTTTCGTCCGCTAGCCGAATGCTAACGCCAAAACAACAGAAACTCACGTCGCTGACATGATTCGGAATCTCCAAATCCATTGACAAAAACCTTCCCAAAATGAAATTCAAATAATCAACATTGAGCCATCAAAGAGAGCCAGCGATCTTCAACACTTGATTGCGCAATCGCTCGTGATCAATAATTGACCCAAATTGGAGGTTTTGGCCTGACACCTTCTACATTTGAACCCTCACTAAGCCTGACAGCAAGCGAGAGTAGAACACAAATACTGCAGCAACGAATGTAGACAGTTCTCCTTTGCGAGGAGACGCGACGTCTTTTCTGTACACACGTCCAAAAACAAAAATTTCTCGTCTCTTATCGTGACAGAGGCAGACAGCGACACTCGGGCCACTCAACTGATGGAAAGTCTGACCGAAATTGCTTCGTTCCATTGTCATTTTTGGACGTTTTTAGAAAATGGATAATATTGTACAGACAATCGAAAAACAAAGTTTTATTTTGAGGGAGGCGCAAATGTTAAAATTTGTTCCGACGGGGAAGGCAAATTTCACATCGACGCGATTGGCGTTCCGATCGCGGTGACCAAACAAATTCAACTTTGAGCTCAGGGAATCACGATACAGTTAAGAATTTCTATCGTGCGATATTTCACAAAGACAGAGCGCACATGTTAAGCCTGAAAATGTTCAGCTCGCCATTATGTCAACTGGACATTTTCCTTCGGGCCTCAACTGAAGACGCAAGCGATGCCGCTAGTAGTAAAGTCACAACAACAACAACAACAAAAAGTTTTGAGCAAGCCCAAACATCCCATAATAACAGGATGGACAGCAGTTTCAGGGACACGCAAAATGGTCATATACGTCGTCAATATGACTCATTTGATTGAAGGAGGTTTTGGGAGTAGCAAAACTGCAAATTCATCTCAATACATTACAATGTTCACTTCTTGGTTCTTGCCTCCTTTCGACTTCAGAAATAAATGCAATTTATCTCCTAATTGTTGCTGTGAGCGACAATCATCATAATTAAAGATTCTCCGTGTCCGTCGTGCACCTTTGTGGGTTGCACTTTTTGAAATGAAGTACAAAACTAAATTAAGCTTTTCACACCAATTTGTTGACATGCGTCTTTTTTTTTTTTTAAATGTTATTAAGCGCTTACTACACAGGATTTAGCAGAGCCGCGCGGAGGAGATGCCAAAATTGACGGAGGCCATGGGACAGGCGGGGAGGAGAAAATGAACACTTTTCATCAATGTGTGCAAACGTTTACCAAAGGCACTTTATAGCGATATTGACCAAGAGCCGCCACCCCCCCCTCCCCGTTCACCTACCGACGCGTCATCAGTTTGCTCTTCCAAACTGCAGAGTGCTGAGCCGCAAAGCTGACAGGAGGCGAAACGCCGCGGCGGCTCTGCAGAAGTTTCAAAATCCCCCGCCGGACTCAAGACGGGGTTAGCGAGAGAACCGTCGGGTCAAATTGAGTGGCGGTTGGGTGGGGTGGGGGTGGGGCTTCAGTTCTTCTTCCACTCAACATCATCGGGTGGGCTGGCTTCCACTTTTCTCTTGCCCACATCTTTCCAGTTGGTGCTCAGGACGGTACCGTTTGACTCCGTCTGCAAAAAATAAAAGTGGAATAGCGCAACTATTTCATTAGCAATCTAGTTACACAACAGCTGGGCTTCAAAAACGCTCGCGTCCTAAATTAGGTCCACGGCGGCAGTACTGCTTTTATTCATCGGGTCGGTTAAGCCCCGACTCCGAAGATTCAGCACTTCGTGCTGATGAATTGACTCATGTGGGAAAAGCCCAAAAGTTTTCCTTCTAAACACGGCAAACGCAAGGGAAATACGACGTGCCATCGGCAGACCCCCGGCGGAAAACCTCAAGACAATTTAGTCGAAGCCGTCGAGCGCGGGATTCATCGCGCAAGCGGCGACCGACGTACGCCGAGCACGTCGTCAAACACGACCACAAAAGCAGGATTAGCGCACGCAAAACAGAAAGTCAGGCCAAACGCAATCTGCTCCATCCACCGAGACGCTTGGCCGCTCTTTGTTCCCAAATCCCCACCGACATGGACTTTTTTTGTCGTAGACAGACGCAGTCAAGTCTCCTGCGCTTGCCAGAAAGCAATTTAAAAAGGATATCATTCATAACGTCCCCTTTGGGCCCCCGTTTGCCACAACATTGCATTTTTCCTGAAAATTACAGGAAAGTGTTCCATCTTTTGTCCATGAAATACGCATTTTGTATAAACCTGAACAAAGTGAGGGGGAAAAAAAAAAAAAAACATCCATTAGTTCCCCCCCCACCCCCAAATTTAAAATACGTCACTTTTTTTTTTATGGATACAGTAAAATACAAAATGAAAATTAATGCGCATTTAATATTTAAGAATAACAAGGAAAAAGTAGGGAAAGCCTTTTGGAATGTCTTCAATTTGCGCTCATAATGGGATGCTAGATAAATTTCACCATGAAACACAAAGACATTTTTCATGAGGGGAGGAGATGGTTGCTCACTCCTTGGATTTAATAAGTGGGTGACCCTTGACCTTTCCTTTGCCAGAGTTGGGGATCGGAAGGGAGCTGAATTACGAGTCGAACGGGTCGGGCCTCACGACAGAGCCCGACTTTCCAATGACTTGCTGCATCATCACAGAAGAGACTTGATTGATTGATTGATTCATTGGCGGCTTTCTTTGACGTTGCCAACGTATTATTTTTGCGTTTGGTCCCGGCGCCTCATTTCAAAGCAAAGCCTACTAAACTGGAATGAGAACAGACAATAATCCTCCATCGTGACGCAAGGGGAAGCGCGTTGGCGTTTGGGAGAAATGCAAACTTTGCTTGCGCGCCAACCGGAGGCCGAACGGCGCCACTCACGAAAGACTTGTTCATGGCGCGCCTGATCTCGTCCGAACCGTCGGCGTAGATTTGCTGGAAGAGCTGGTTGAGCGCCGCGTCGCCTTCCAACTTCTCATTTTTCTCCTCCTCGCTGATGTCCACCACCATCTTGTCCCATTTGCGGCTGTGGTGGGACGACGTCGGGTGCTGATCTGTTCACAACAACAACGGCGCCGCCGTTTAGGGAAGCGGGCAAGACGGACGTCTTCAATTAGTCGCTTCAAGAACGAAAAAGAAAGAAATCAAAGTCCGTTTTCACCACTTAAATTGCCATTTTTTTTCTTGAACCCGCAGGAGAATGGCAGGAAAACTCATTTTCCTCTTCTGCCATTTTGCATTTCAATGACGAGCGCTGACGTCATTTGATTGCGTTTTTTTTTTTTTTTTTTGCCCCGGCAAGCCTGCGACAACGGATGAATGCGAAGGCTGACGAGCGTAATCCAGATGCAGATTTGCATAAATAAGGCCCAAATAAGCAGTCGACATATTGGGGCCACGTGCGGACGCGATCTCATAATACGGATGTCAACGCCGGTGTTAAAATGTGACAGCAGTAAACAGCGCACGAGCTTGAGCCGCTCGGATGCGAGGCGCACTTCAACTTCGCCATCTGTGAACGCGATTAATCCTTTGGCAAATGGACTGCGTGGGATCAAAATCGGAGTCATATTAAGATGTCACAACTCTCCACTTTGTCCACGTTTTTGCCATTGCGCTCTTATTTTAGTCCTCGTGACGATTTTGGGGAAAATGGAGCCGCCGAGGAGACTGAGGAGAGTCAGCGGGGATGGCACAGATGCAAAAACCGCAGACTGACTTGGATCAAAGTGTTTGACGTTGGATTCCTGTCCCTCTCCCTCCAGCTTCTCCCATCTGATGGCGTCCATCTTCTTCAGCTTCATCTCCACCTGACAAAAGAAGATCAAATATTTGGATACTTTGGCGCGCGGAGACAAAAATAACACCGCTATTAGAGTCACGTCTTGGAAAGATACACGACATCTCGTCACCATCGAGGCCAGAGACTCGCTCGGTTCTGAGCCGCCGGCCACTGTGTGTGTGGGGGGGGGGGCGGCACGGCACAGCTCAATCTCCCACCGCAGCGACAGACGTACCGCCCTAACGAGACGGCCTAGCGAGATAGATGGCACGCATGCGCATTTTGGAGCACGGCGCCAGGAAGAGACAGATGAGGACGAAAACAACGCGGCGAGCGCCGGCATGCTCACACATTTAACATTGAGCCGCCCCGACAGGGCACACAGTAGCGAAACACGCGAGCTACGGTCCGCCGTGACCCCGGCGCCCCCCCCCCCCCCCCTTAATGATGTGTGCATGTGCAGTGTTGCTTATGTCAGTGCAATTAGAGAACGGTTCTGCTCATTTATGAGGGTGCCAAGATTGGAGCAGGAACCGGAGGTGGACAAGTATGAAGAGGACGCACACTGGCAGAGCGGGGGGGGGGGGACCGACTGCGGCTACTACCTGACTAAATTACTTTGCTGTGAGGTTTAGGTTTAGGTCCCACTAAGCGTCACCATTTAAAAAAAAAAAAAAAAAAAAAAAATTAAAATAAAAGTCGTTCGAACAGGCACACTGATGAGAAGCTGCATTTATCCGTTTGCCGTCAAATTCACCTCACGAAGGTTGTGGGTGAGCTGAAGCCTTTCAACAGCTGACTTTGAGAAAGAGGCGGGGTCGCGTGTACCGTAGACGGCCAGCCTTTACGTTTTGGAATGTGAGAGGAAGTCGTGAGTAATCCCAAAAAAAGAAGACACACAAGCACGGGAAGAACGCGCAAACGGGACGTGACCCCCGCACCTTAACCGTGTTGCTTCATTTCATGGAACGGGATGAGCACAAACTAATCGATCTGGACAAGGTGCTAGCAGAGGGTCTTCAATATTTCCGTGGCGCTAAATGTGCCGGACCCGATGCGTGTGCGTGCTCCCGGGCCATACAACATTAATCCGCTGCCACATCTGCGTTTCCTGGCTCGGAACGACGCGGCAGGCCAGGCGCCGCGTGCGTTTCCGGGCGCGTGACAGGCGACGCGACGGCCCGTAAAGGATGTGACAGCGGAGCCGCGTGGAGGGCCGCCACCCTCGGGACCTCCGGGGCCACAAAAAACACGCACACAGTTTATGGAATGCCACTGGGGGTCTCTCGTCAAACGCCCCCTCCTCTGCATCACCATTTCAAAACAATGGAAAAATAACATCTCTTTCCATTTTTCCCACACTTATACGCGGATGCGACTAAGTCGGCTCATCTGCAGACTTTCAAAGCGAATGCCCAAAACTGATTTTGCTGTTGTGCCGATTTGTTTGCGTGCAGTCGCGAACAGATCAGCCGTCCGTTGCGATCAAACACGCTGGTGTGTAATTGGCTCCCCCGTTGCGGCGGTGACCCCCGCTGTTGAAATGTCTGTCGTGGTCGCGGACTGGAGGAGGTCATACTGACGATAACGTGCCACAAACGACGCACTTGCAACGGCACGAGCGTGTTCTGTATTCTTATTTCCGTGCATGCTTTCCGCGCTTTGCCACCTCTGATAAGTTGCCGGGAATAAGAACAAGTAGTAAAGACCAATCAGAAAGATCTATTTTGAGGCCTGTCACGCTCATTTTATTGAAGACAAGATTTTAAGCCCAAAGTGTCACAATAAATGACATCCAATCCATTTTCTGAGCTCCTTATCCTCACAAGGGTCACAGGAGTGCCGGAACCAATCCCCGCCATCAGTGGGTACACCCACCCCGAAGCGGTTGCCAGATCCATCACGGGCCACGTGGAGACAAACACTCAAATTCACACCGACGGGGCAATTTAGACTCTTGGATTAACGGATGATTTGGGAGGAAACTGGAGAAAAGTCACGCAGGCACGGGGAGAACATGCCAACTCCAAATATATACGCATCATTTCATTTTTTTTTACCTCTGAAACCGTGGGGAATAAAGGCCAGCTTATTGAGAACATTTTTCCTCCTTTCTGAATGCAGTCAGCAACGAGGGTTGTGCGTACGCGCAAGTACGCGAGGACCGTGCGGACCGCAGGGGCCCGGTGGACCGAGCGTACAGTCGGAGCTTTGTGGAAGAGCTGCGGCGCTTGAACACACTGCCGCGTTATCCTCGAGGTCGGCGCGTGCGTGCGTGCGTGAGTGGGAGACGGCAGCAAAGACAGGCGGTGCGAGCGTTTGTGTCATGTGGGAGCTGCGAGACTAACGGACGAAAAAGTTTGACATACAAAAAATAAAAAAGGAATCCCAAATGGTAGATGCACAAGCGGAAGACTAAAACGCTGCGGCGCAAATGCACCGCTGGTATGGGGGCTCTGCCGTTGCCATGGAAATGCCACTTTGCTTTTTTTTTTTTTTTTTGGGGCAGGTTCGACTCGACTCAGCAAATTGAAGATGACGTTCACTCGGGAGGAGAAAGTTATTTACAACTCGTGAGCCAATTCTCCAGGAAAGTCTGACATTCTTCTTCTCTTGGAGAAATCGCTTGCTTCGGACTTTTATTATTTGACTTTACAGCATCGGCACAAGTATTGGTTCACCTGCCTTGACTCACAGGTGATTTGAAATGATATCCCATTCTATGAATTTCATTGTCATTTTGGTGCATCGCTACTTTTTGCAGACAAATCCTCCTTCTTTGGTTCCGTCACGATTGAAACAAATAAAGCGGCCAGAACACAAGTTTTAGTTTCCAGTGCTCGGGATGAAAGCTGACGGCAGCCGACCTGAATGAATCACATCAAAGCGTAACACCCCCTAATTAGTTGAGAGTTTGAAAACGCTGCCCTTTGCGCTCATTAGGCCCGTAATCACTCGAAAAGTGCTGAGGAACTTGAAAAGAAGTTCAGCCTGAATCCTTCTGCGAGCAGGACCGAGGATTTGAGTCACGTACGTACATTGAAGCGAATCCCACACACGTCGTCTGCGCAGCCGCGTCTTCTTTTACAAGCGAGCATGAAAGAGCGAAGGGCGGTGGCGATGATCAGGCTCCGTTTCAGTGAATGACGGACGTTCGACAACATCCATGTCTGATGCCTTCATTGTCCCGGATGTGATTAGGCCGACAAAAAAAAAAAAAAAAAGGCCTCATTTGCTCTTCTCAGGTTAGAGCTACTTTTTGCAAATCATCACTCTGTAATTTACACTTTTTAATGCCGAACTGTGGCTGCTCGTTTTCTCCCCGTCAACCAAAATTGAAATCACTGACTGTCATTACTGCGAAAAGTGCAACGACTTTGCTAAAAAAGACCGCAATGCATCAGAAATCCAGAATTGGGACGATGAGATCGCCTCGGGTCGAATAAATCATTTCTCGCATTTTGTTACTATGACTAAATTACAGCTTTACATCAAAGTGGAACTTTTCTTGGAGGGCGGGCCAGTCGTCAATTCCGTGAATTCTGTGGGGGACTTTTGACGCTCATGTGGGCGAAGGCGGTGAGACCCGGAAGAACGTGTTTGGGATGAACTGGACCCGCCCCCCGGATCAGAACCCGAGCTGTGTTCCCTTATTGCTAACAAACAAACAAATAACAGACCTTAGTGGTGAGGATCCGGAAGTTGCTTTGGTGTGGAATGATGGGATGCAGAAGGCGGAGCTCGAGGTTGTAGTTTTCCCCGGACGCCAGCCTTATCGAGGCCGACAGCTGCGGAAAACACAAAGACGTCAGCTGTTGACGCAGCGCAACACAAACTTTAGAGAGACATCTTGCTTGCCGTCGCCATCTGACAGTTTGCAAACAGCAAAAACATTTACAAAAATAAATAAATGTCATCCATCCATCCATCCATTTTTTTTTAGTTGCTTATCCTCACGAGGATGCGGGAGTGCTGGAGCCAATCCCAGCTATCTTCGGGCAGGAGGCGGGGCCACACCCTGAACCGGTTGCCGGCCAATCGCGGGCCACACGGAGACGGAAAACGGCGGCACTCACAATCACACTGAAAGGGAAATTTAAAGTGTCCAACGATTGCAAGCGTGTTTTTGGGATGTGGCAGGAAAGCGGAGTGCCAACCTGGTGAAAAGCCACGCAGGCACAGGAAGAACATGCAAACGGCACGCAGGGAGGGCCGGGATCGAACAAGGGACCTCAGAACTGTGAGGCCAATGCTTTAGAGCTGTGGCAGAAAATGTCATGCGACCAACCAACCAACCAACCAACCAACAAGTAGATCAGATCAAAACGGAAACAAAAGTTCTTGAAAAGACGAGCGACTTTGTGGAGACGTAGGCATGTTCCGATCTGGCAAAGGCGACCGACATACAGAATTGGGCCGCTGTCCCCTTCAGCGATTTGAGACGACGGCCTCCCGCTCGTTGCCTTGCGGCGACACAAAAGTTGTCCGTACGTATAACAATAGGAGACGCGGGCGGGCGGGCGGCGGCTCTCCATTCGACGCTGAAAACGCACAAGTGGGCCACTTTCAATCGAGCCCAGATGAAACCAAGAAATAATTCAGCTGGGACAAAAGCTTAGTTAGCGCCACGCTTTTGGCAATTTTTAAAACAAGCAGCAGAGCCTTAATATTCATTGCACGAAGACTCGTGTAGGTATACAGCTGCCGCACACTCAAGACCACCGGGGAAATGAAATGAAACTCTCGCCTTTCATCTTTAATTTCCTTTGTATAGAGCGAGCGAGCTAATGAAAGCGCAAACGTATCTGCCTCGATGCGACGTACGCACACGCCACATTGCGTGATTTAGAACCGCCACTTCTCGGGGGGGGGGGGGGGGGGGTTATTGTCATCTTATGTGAAGAAAGAAAGCCATTCCCTCCCTGGGGTGCCCCGCTGAGAGCGGAAAAGGGAGCGAAAGGCGGCGGTCCCCGAGGGGCTCTTCCGAGATCCGTCTTCGGGCAATCAGGAGGTTGGCCAATGTGAACGGGCCAAATTGTTCTTACGTCTGCGCTTTGGGGAAAACGTTAACGCCCGCGGGTGGGTCTGAGCGCTGGCAGCAAATAAAATCTGGAATGCAACAGATGCCCCCAGAAATGGAAAGCGGCAAAAGGACTTTCAACTAGTTTCAAAAGCAAACCCACTTACTTCTTTTTCCTTGAAGTTGACGGACACGCCGTCCTTAGGAACGTTTCTTGCCATAACTGAGATGATGACTTCGGATTCTGTTTGGTACCAGTCATGTCTGCAAGAAACACACAACAAATGAGTTCAAATATTTTCCAAACAAAAACAGAAAACCTCCAAAAAGAGCGCAATGAACACTTGATTCCGGTTAGGCCGGGTTCACGCAGCATGTAAAAAATAAATCTGGAAGGGATTTTTGGAAAAAATTTGTGGCATCGATGACATGAGGCACTAATTCTCTAATATTAAAACAAAGATTTAAATGGCACCCAGTTAATAGTGGAAGTACATGCTTTTCCTGGCTTGTTATAAAGTGGGGAGAATCTCTGCATGTGCCAAACTGTCGGCCACATTTATTGCTCAAGGGTACATCAATGTTGGAAGAACTTGGAATTGCCATTCCCCAGTTTTAGGATTTGGGCGGATATTTACAGCATCAACTACTGAACTATTAATATTTAATTTTAAACTCGGGCGCATATGTGCGGGGGGGGGGGGGGGGGGTAATTCCCATGGATTCTCACAATGTCAGCCGCGATCGGTCCCCTGTGAACGGTGGGAATTAATGTATGGATTTGCCAGATTTTATTTATTCATTCAATTTGGCTTACTAAATCTGTGTCAACTCCCATCAATTAATACAAATACTCAGAAATAAAAATGGTACTTACTTCACATGCGGCACCACTGGTAAGTGCTGCATCACGGAGACGCAATTATGGAGAAAGAGAACAACATCGTGATTACCAACAAACAAAGTACACAAAGATTGAAGAAGGGGGAAAAAAAAAAAAAAAAAAAGCTTTGTGGGGCTGCAGTACAGAAGCAAGTGCGCCCCCAGGCGGTCATGCAGGGAAAACAAAACTCACCGCGTCAACGCCGCCGTTGTGCATCTTTTCTGCAGGATGGAAAAAAAAGAAAGAAAAGAAAACCTGGTTGTGTGTTGGGTTCGGGGAAAAGGTTTAAAATCAACCTCTAAACAATTCAAGGTCAGCTCTCCCACAACGTTCACCCCCACCCACCCCGAGCAGATAAGAAATGGAGCACAAACAGACAAATGAGCAACGGCACTCAGAGACATTTTTGACCAGTTTACCGGACCAGTCGCGCCCAATAAACAACTTGGGAACATGAGCAAGCCCGAGCCTGGCATCAACATGCGCACAGAACAAGACAATAGGAAGTGCGTTACGGTGTCTTAAATCAGGTCACGGAGGGGGGGGGGGGGGGGGGCGTAGTTGTATGATGAAGTCGTCTGATGTCTTGGCGGGCTTCAGTCTAATTGGGGCTCTCCATTTCCGATGAATCATACCCCCCCCCCCCCCCCCCCAGGAGAAGCAAGTTTTTCCAAAATCAGAAGCCCCCGACCAACAACGTCAGGCACATCCGTGCAAACGGCAGCTTTTGGATATTTTGGGAGGCAATAAAAAGACAGCGTTGACAACCCACGCGGCGGATGCAACCCATAACCTGTAAAATTCAATTGCAAAATATACGCTAAGGGGTAAAACAAGTACAATAGTCTGGTAGCATAAATCTATGAATTTGGAACGTTGCCTAAAACCCAAATAAAAGCAGAATCCAATTTATATATTCTCAACAGATATGAAATTGAATACATAAAGACGAGATATTTCACGTTTAAACTGAGGAATGTTTATTTTTTTGCAAATATTCTATTTAAAAAGAAATACATAAAAAAAAAAAAAAAAAAAATCAGGGTGGGGGGGGAGTTCAGGAATGCTTAAAAACATTCCAGAGGTGAACAGGTTAATTTGACACCCCCAAAAGTCTCATTTGTTCCCAGGCAAGAATGGCGCAAAGTTTGTGAACAACTGCGCAAGTAAATAGTCGGACGGTTTGCCAAGGTTTCACACTTTCATCGTCAAGGCGCCGGAAAACCAACGATAGATTCAGAGCACCCGGAGAAATCTCTGCATCCCAAAAGCAACATCGGACGCTGGTGACTTCGATCCGTCAGCGGGACTGGATTAAAAATGGCCAAGATCGCCTGCGCGTCGGCTCAGGAACAATTTAGAAAAGCGTTGTCAGTCGACACATCCAGAAATGCAAGTGAAGACCACCACGCTAAGCCACAGTCACAAACTCTGACTCAAAGTGGAAATGTGTGCTTTGGTCTCACGAGTCCACATTTCCACTTGTTTTTGAAAATCACAATCGTGTTGTCGTGACGGCCAAAGAGGAAAAGGGTTAGAACCGGCATGTTCTGGGCATGTATCCGGGGAACTTGAACATCCACCAAGGCACCGTTCATGCTGAAAGTTTCCGAGCAACATACGGCTGCCATCCAAGCAAAAATGCTTTTCAGGGACATCCGCATTTATTTCAACAAGACAATGCCAAGCCGAGTATTCTGCACACATTACAACAGCGCGGCCTGCTGGTACAACAGTGCGACTACTAGACTGGCCTGACCCCATCGGCCATTGAAAATGTTTGGCTTGCGTGTGCATTTTCATGTGCAAAATATTACAACGGAGACCCTGGACTGTTGAGCAACTCAAGTTGTACATCAAATGCAAATTTAGTGTCGTTCAAGGGGAAGGTGATATAACAGTGGTTTAAAAAACTAAAATTCTGCAGTCTATTTGCACGGGACTCATTACAACACTAAATATTTTGTCCGTGTATTCAATACGACAACCCTTCTACAGCTGGATAAAAGGAATTGAAGGGCATTTGCAAACCATTGGATTCTGTTTTTATATTTTACAGAGAGCCGGAACTTCACTGGAATTGAGATTTGTATCACTCCGCTGTGATGGCGTGTCAGACATATCTAAAATTTCCATATCCTCCATGGGTAAAAAGTAACAGAAAATCGCTTGTGCTCGTAATAATGTACATTGAAAGACTTTGTAACAATGGGGATGATACTCACCATCCAACATTTCCTCACATCGGTTGAGCCAAATCTCAAACGATTTGTCAGAAACTGTAAAAACACAAAAGCAAAAAGAGAGACTTAAATTTCTCCAGGAAGTCTTTCAGACACCGAAATCTTTGGGCTGATAACGGCATGAGTCCATTTTCGGTTTTGGAGGGGGGGGGGGGACGACAAAACACTAAAACGACAGAATCAGGTTGCTGTGATAATGTGAGAGAGAGAAAAAAAAACTGCAGCCAGCGGGTGGCTTATATCGTAAAATAATTGAATTTAAAGAAAAAAAAAAAAAAAAAGCACATCCACATTGAACGGTCACGCAACTTCGTGTACTAAAGGGGAACGAATGCCTGTTGCTGCGTTGCACCAACAACCTCGGAGACGCAGTCAACGTGTGTAAACACACCACCAAGTATTCGCTCACCCACCTTGACACAGATATGAATTTAAGTGACAACCCACCCTAAAACCATAGGGTTTGATGTGAAATAGGCCCGTCTGTTGCAGTTCTAACAGCCAATGAGAAGGCCTGGCTCACGGCGCCGCCTCCAAGTCATCCAAAAGCCTTCCTGGGTTAGGGAAGAGCTCAGGACTCTGTACAGGCCAGTCAATTAGTCTTTATGAAATGTGATGTGTGCAATTATGGAAAGCAAAGCTCATTTATTTGTATAGCGCATTTCATACACAAGGTGACTCAATGCGCTTTGCATGATTAAGAGCAACTCAATAGAAAAATAAAAAGTACAATAAATGCAGTCACGTTCGAGGAGGAAGGGGCCATATCCACAAAGTGGGAAATGTCCAAATCATTTGGGGATTCCCTTCCCAGTTGAACAATGTCAGCAAGGTCCGCACGTCAAGACGTCACGAGAGAGCTTGGTGGGGATGAAGCTGACTGGCCTGCGCAGAGTCCCGACGTCGACCCGAGAGAACACCCGTGGGTCGAGTCGGGCCTTCGGGCCCAGCATCAGTGTGTCACTTCACCAATGCGCTCCCATGAACTCACGCCGCAACCTCGTTGACGACCTTCCCGCAAAGAGGTGAGCCCGTTGCAAGTGCAAAGGACCTACTGGGCCGACACGCGGATCTGCAACGGGATCTCACACGCGAATCAAGGCAGGTGTGTCCGATGCGCAATCGTGGAGGCAAACGTTGACAATGCAGCGTAAGTCACTCGTCACGGCCTCCATGGCAGAGAATTACCGACGCGCCTGACCAATATCGCTCTCACCGGGGGGGGAGGGGGAGGAGGAGGAGTAATTCATCACAAACGGACCCCAACGGTTGCAAAAACATCACCGTCACCACCACCCACCATCCAGTTGCTGTCCCCGAGTGAAGGCGCCACGGGCTGACTCGTACTGCTTCAGGTGGTACTCGGCTATTCTGGAGATGAGGAAACATTCAACACAAAAACTGTTTGAAATAGCCCAAATGATCCAGGCGAGCGAAGAATTTACAGAATGAGCCTCCTGAACTACCGCAAAAGGACGGAATGAAGCACCAAAGTGGTTGCAAAATGACACGGCAAACTTGTCATTCTTTACTGGCGACAGGCACTCTGTCAAATCTATTGCGAAAAGAAATATTCAACCAAAATGTAAATCTCTCCTCTTTGTTGTCACACCCTCAGTACACACCCGGTTCGCAGGAAGGCGAGGGAAAGGCCCGGATTCAGCTGCTGCGCTTTCTTGGCGTCATCGACAGCACCTGGAAAGAGGTCACGTCAAGAAATGTTCACGTAATGTCTCCAAATCCTTCAAAAAGAGGCTCGACACGGGTCAACTCACAGCCGTAGTTTTTGAGAAGTATGTAGGCATAGGCACGCTGACACAGCCACTCAGCGTTGCCACAGTCTCCTCGCAGGCCGTCGTTCAACGCCTTCAAAATGAAATTATTACAACGGAATTCATTTCTAAATGCTGGATGGGTTCCAGTCAGTTGATTAGTATTTGCTACATGGGTAACGCTCAAAAACACTAAAATGTCAGGTGGCCATGTCACAAATGATCAATTCTTTAAATCTTACAACTATGGTCACGAATCTGATTCCTTAAGCTTGGCGATTATGAGTAACCGTAATTTCTAGTCTATAAGGTCAAGTTAGTCCCCCCCCAAAATTCAGCTAAAAATTGACAGTACGCATTAAACTGGAGCTGCTGTCCTTGCACCCTCGCCCGTTCTGGCAGGTTTAAGTCGTGGCACAATAAAGTAAGGGCCGCAAATTTCCCTCAGGCGGTAGGTTGGACATGGCTTTGTCGGACAAAGTTGAAAAGGTATGGCCGAAATGCAAAAATGGAGGAGACGACCGTTAGCACCAGGCCGTAGGACTGACACCCGCGCAAATGCCGCAAACACGGTAACGGTCCCCGGGCCAGAGGTCAACTTCCACGACTCCAGAGTAAGATCAGATTTCATTTAGACTTTTATCTGGTACTGTGGAAATGCTTTTAATTCTGGATTCCACCCATGTATGACTAACTATTTGAGAGACCTTCCGGTGAAAACGTTCACACGAAACGCAATTTGCTAACTTCCATGAAGCGTGCGCTTTGGACACCCGAGTGACCAACGCGATGAGCCTCACTTGAAGCAAACCTCAAAGTGATCCTCATTTACCGACACGAATTCTCAAAATGATGGGAATTGATTTGCTGCAGGTGAAAGTGTCCAACAAACCCAAGCAAAAAGGCACAGCAGCGGACATGAAGACAACAAGGGGAGCAGCCAAGCCGTTCCTAAGCAAGCTAGCAAATGAATCAACTCCAAAGCTAGCGGTAGCCTCGGCGCGTCAGAGAGTAAAGCTAATAAACGGCTGAGACGGCGGCCGCACGACGACCACGAGCCAAGTCAAAGACAGGTTGGAAGAACTCTTGTCGGGGTTCCAGTGACTTGAAGCAGGCTGCTGACTGTTTACCTCGAGAGCTTTCTGCGGGTCTTCGTCGATGAGGCTGTCGGGGAAACGACTGAAGCACAAGGAAATAAAAGCAATGGAGAGAGAAAATTGTACAGCGCCTACCAAAATGTTGTTTCATCATCGCTATCAAGTTCAACTTACGTCTGAGCCGCCATTGCTTTGCTGCCACTCGGGTCGAAGATTCTCGCCAGCGGACTTCGGAGTGACGTCACGCGACTTCCGATGAAATTGCTAGAAGCCGGAAGTGGGTCTTTTTTTTTTCACACGTCAGGAAAAAAATGACCGTGGTTGTGATGCACGTCACATTCGTGCAACACACCGGTACCATTTCATTCGAACTGTTTTATTTGCCTCTCTAGTTTTTTTTTTTTTTACTCAAAACACACAAATGGGTTTGTATTGTTATAATGGGCCCAGTAAAAATATGTTTTAACGTGTATAAAATAAGTGAATTGGTGTGATTCCCAAAGAGTCATAATTAGCCTTTTCACTGACAATGCTCTGCGATGATTTGATTTTCTTGATTAACGGGCTCCGTAAAACACAGCTAAGACTGAACATTTAAACTGTGATTACAAAGACCAATCGTGTCGTTTATTATTAAACGGGAGACACTTTTCATCAAATTGTATGTGTGAATTCACCAGAATACATTTAACACCCCAAAAACTGAACAGAGTACATTTATTGAATAAATGCAGAGCATTTAAGCTTTAACGACAACAAAGCACCAAATACCAAAATTCCCTCCGCTGAAAATCTTATAAATCCAGAACTTTTAACCTTAAGACATCTCAACATAACGCAAACGGAGAGGACTCCAAAAACCTCAAGAAGCAGACAACATTGTGCACGGGGCTCCAACTCGCAACCTAAGGAAACGTCACAGATGTCGGTCGAAAACGTTTTGAGCTCAGTTTTCGCGAGGAGCGCCGTGAAACTCGTGGGCTGCCTTAATGAGGTTCAAATCGAAGTCGATGGAATAAACGTGTGCGAAAAAACATTGACGTAACTCGTGATGAAAGGTCAGCCATTTTATTTTATTTTTTGCATCAAGGCAAAACGAAACCTGAGAGAGAAGAAATGGCAACCAAGGCACAAGTCAAGCATGTTCACCGACATACACAAGAAGATATCAAAGCTTCAGACGTGAGACACAACAAGTGCATAGCAGGGAAGCTTCGTAGTTGCAGTGTGACGACACGGGAGCTAAATACAAAACACAGAGATCACTTGTGATTGTCCAAAACTAAAAGGAGGCTGCGGGAGATACTTAACAGCGGCAGTGCTAAATTACGACTGGAACAGTGATCCCTTATTTTGAGCAACTCAAAAAGGCGCGCGTACTCGTAACTTTCAAAAAAGTGGAATGTTTCCCTGACTGCCCTCAGCGAGACTGGGGGGGTGGGGGCAGGAGACGCCGAGCTCGTCAGGCACTTCAACAAGAAACGTACAGCAGGAAGAAACATTTAGTGCAAAGTCCTTGTCGAGGCAGAGGAGGAATGATTCAGCACGAGAGAGAGGTTAGACCACGGAGCGAGAATCGCGGAGGGCCGCGAGGTGCCGCCCGCGAGTGCAAGCAAACGCCGCAGGTTCCAGTGCATGTCTTTGGTTTCTTGTGCATTTTTGGGGGTGCGGGGGACCCAGAGGCCCATTCGGGACACCGGGAGCTACAGGCTTTCTTTTGGGGCCTTACTTAGGAACGCTTGTTTGCCGACAGCGGAGTGTGCGCGCTAATCTACTGGTCAGAACCAACAAAAGGCACCAGCTTGGAGATCTCCACCTGAGAAGTTTTGGTTACTAGCTGCGGATCCAGCACGCCCAACCTGTCGGCGGAATCCTGTTGCTCGCACAGACTCCCCAGCAGCTGGGCCGTTTTGAAGACGGAGGCCCGACCGGCCGGCTGGAGGGACCGGACCTTCTGCAGGTTCTGAAGCGTGCGCAGCATCTCGGCGGACACGATGGGCAAATGCTGCTCTTGGATGAGGCTGGAGCCGGCGGCTCGGAGGACGGTGTCGCGGGTGGGCCCGATCCGCTGGACCGGGCAAAACGACTTCTTTGGTGGGACCGAATCTTCCTCCTTCGCCGATTGGTCACTTGAGCAGACGGCGCCGTCATCAGAATCCTCACTCGCTGCGTCATTGGCACTGCCGCCGTTGTCTTCGTCTTCTTCCTCTTTGTCGCCGTCTGTGATGTAAATCATATCTTTGGGGAGGGACGTGAATTGGTAGACAAGGCGCTGGCCTTCAACCTTATTCAGGATGCCTCTTTGGTAATAGTACCTGAAGCACACAAGCACAGCATGGTCGGAATGAACACGGCAACCATGCTTTCATTTCGTCGTTTGTAAAATAATTAGGCTTGAAAAGTGTCAAGCAGTCCATCACAAAAACGCGCAAATCCGATTCCGCAAGCCTGATCCCGTTTATCCTGTTTCGCGTTCAGACGACGAAACGCGTCGACTTAAAGCAGGTCGGGGTCTCATTTTCACCTACTGTATGTTAGCCAACGGTCCCCACGGGAGTTTCCAAAAAAACAACAACAACAAAAAAAAAAAACGCTGTCGACGGAAGGGAACCTTTACGCCAAGCAGACATTTTCTGTACTGTACCTGAGTGCCCTGCCCATGGTCTCGTAATTCATATCCGGCTTGTTTTTGTGTTTGCCCCAGAGTCTCGCCACCGCCTTGGAGTTGACCAGCTTGAAGATCCCCGCGTTGGGATTGGTCCATTTAATGTAGCGGGGGCAAACCTGTCTGTCCTGCAGCAACTCCATCAGAAACTGCCACAGGTACAGCGTGGTTCCACCTGAGGAACCAAATACAAATTGGGAGAAAGGACACAGTTCCTACTTCAAAACATCAACCCGAATTTGGAGGTTCCGCTTTACCTTTATTGTATTTGTCCCGTTTGACTTGGATGTCAGGAGTGGGAGACTCGGCCCTCCGATGTCGTTTTTTACCTGCAAGGTGAAGCGCTAATTTGGCCGCTCGCTATTCGACGGAATGCCAAAGACACCAAGAAAGCCACTGACTTCTCTGTTTGGGCTGCGGCTGCGGCTGCGTGGCGGGTTGGTCCGCGCGCAACGTGTGCCATCGCGGTTCCTCCACAGTTCCCAAAATGCCCTCGGCACACACGCTCAACTGAGCGACAGGAGCGGCCATGACCTCGCCCAGTGGCGGCAGGAAGCTCTGGGCTGAAGGACACGTCAGACATCGCACGAGACTGACGGTCACAATTCCAACGCCGAGAGGGAAAGCGCTCGGATGAGGACCACTTCCCCTTTTTTGCAGAGGTCGCCATTCACTTCCTTTCTTTGGATTTCTTTTTCGACATCAGTTGGAGGGACGTGAAGCCATCAGCATTTTACAGCTCAGGCTTTGCGCTGTTTGGAAGCGGTTCACCGAACGACGGTGGAGGAGCGCCGCAAAATCGCCCCCTGGCGACAAGTTTGACCCCGGTTTGATGGCCGTCACGCTGCTCCAATGTGTACAACAATTCAAAGCAGGATGTTGGGGTTTTTTTTTTTTTTTTGACAAAACCACGCCGCGGAAGGCCCGCCACAACTAAATCTGGGAAAACTTTTGGAGCAGGCCTCTGTGCAAAGCCAGGGAAGGTCCATCCAGAGGCCTGCACTGGAACTCAGCATCGACTAAAATTAAGGCTCGGCTAACCGGCGCCGAGCCGGGACAGAAAAACTTCTCGCCAGGGCTGCAGTTTTAATGTCGACTGGCAAACTACGGACGGACAAAAAGGAATATTCTGGCGACTAAAACGTCAAAATGAGAATTCCAATTCGATTTCATAAACCTTACTGAGGGCCAATGTCGAAAGCGCACTCACCGTAGTGTTCCAGAGACAGCGCATCAGAACAGTCCAAGTCCAGAAGTGACTCTGCCGCAACCAGCGTTTCCATGGTTTCCTCGTCTCCGCTTTCAGTCGGCTCCTCCACTTTAGAGGGCAGAGGCGAGAACAAACGCAGAAGCCGCATAAGTACGACGCCAGATGAGGATCGCCGAATTCGCCGCGAAAGAAGCAGCTTTGCAAACCGGTGAACGTTCATATTGAAATGATTTATGAAGTAGGATGTGGTTGACCTCATTTCGGCACACTCTTGTCAAGATAACGGACAATCAAAACTGCTGAAAAAATGGTCAATGGTGGCCCGTCCGCCCACCCTTTGAGGACTTGCACGCTGGCAGACAGAACTAAAACACGGCCGCGCAAAATCCTCTCGGACCCTCTTCCAGCTCCTTTGCTCAAGTAGGCGCGATCCAACAACACCAACCAAAACTAGCAAACATTCCTATCGGTCTATTTTTCTTCAACAGGTGATTTCCAATTTCCATTGTAAAATGCTGCCAATTTTGCACACGCGTGTTGATATTCCCGCACTGACTGCAGTCGTCTCACCACTTTGCAGCACTTGCTTAGATCTGTCGTCGACCAATCCCGGCCGGCCGCCAACGTGCTTGAGAAGCATCTGAACCGTTGGAACAACTGACGCTGTTCCAGATTATTGCTCTACATTGCGCAAGGACTCTGCGCGGTTTGCACAATTTTCACCGTTCCAGATGACCGCAGTACTCGTCACTTGAAGATGCTTCCATTTCTGACAGATTCCTTTGGCACAATTGTGACCTTTCCAGATGATTGCCACGACTGGTCTCTTGAAATTGCTTCCATTTCCACAATTGTCACTGTTCCAGATTGGCGCTCTAATAGCTTCAGTTCCGAGTGCTCGAAATCGCTGGAGGCCTCAGCATCATTTGCCCAATTGTCAGTTTATTGCCACCGTATCGGTACGACGTACAGCGACAATAGGTGGCATCCTATTTTTGTTCTCGATCGTATTTTCCGTCAAACGGGCGTCCTGCGACCGGGCGACAAATTCCTTTTGTCTTTTTGGGCATACTTGGATGATTTCGATACAGGCTAAACAAAGTGCGCGTTTGTGCTGTCACAATCGAGTACTCAAAAGAAGAAGGGATGACTCGTGTCGCTAAATTGAAAAAGAGTGGAGGCAGCCATAAGGCGGACGGTACTGATGGTGCGCCGAACGCGCCATCTTTTGCCTTGGGCGCTGTCAGTGTGCAGGCGGGCAGGCGTAGTTTTTTTTTTTTTTTTAGGATTAGCTGTGAATCAAAGAGGACGACTGCTTTATGGGCAGTTTTACACGGCGGTGGCAGCAAAGTGATGAAGGGCCTCGCGGTGCACCATATTTCATGATCACGGATTGCCACTGATGTGCACTTACTGTAAGCAGTGACAATTCCCGGAGATGTATCGGACCACGGGCTGTCTTGTGGCCAAAACATCTGCTTGACGGAATCGCGAGACGGGCGTCACGATCCGTCGCATCGTGCCAAGCGCACGCTTGTACGCGGCTGTAAACAACCAGGAAGAAACGGAGCTCGCGAATGAATGTGACCAAGCGGCCGAGAGGAGCAAGCGAAGTGGGCTCCAAACACGTCTTGTGGGGCCCGCAAGACCGCTGAAGGAACATTTGCGAGCCGACTCAACTGCGCTGCGCTCCTGCTAGCCTAGCAAGCAAGCAAGGCTGACTTTAGCCGAGCCAGCTGACCCGGCAACAACTTGGACGCGGACGTGACTTACTTCTAACAAGCAGCGCAGAGCTACACCGAACCTGTCCCGGTTTACATTCCACTGGGTCTGGTGCGGCAGGCGGCTTTTGCGGCCTGTCTTGTGCCAGCCTGCCAAACTTGACTTGAACTTCCTGACTTTCTGACGGAGGGCGGGCCTTGAGCGCGCTCCGAGGTGCGCGCGTGCCCGCCGCATTGTTCTCTCCCCCCCCCCCCCCAACCGCAAATTGCGAGGTTTCGCTTCTGCCACTGACCTTGAAGCGTGTGCAGGTGCTCCTGTGCCACGTGCGGGTCTTCAGCCGAACACCTCGAATATGACAGCAGCTGCGGATTTGACATCTGCTCCAACAGCACAGCAGAGAAATCCGAGGCAAGGCCCAACTGCCCAAATGACCAAAAAAACAAAACAAAAACACAAAAAAAGTGGCTGGAACTTGACGTCGTAGGCACGAGCTGCACCACACCACACAAGTTTTGTCTCTTGGAAATATTTGACTGTAGTACAGTGCGCGACTGTATGTGGTTTCATGGGACTGAAAAGTTGTGGAACTGAAAGTGGGCTGCCCCCCCCCCCCACCGTATAACTAATAAACAGCCAGTATCAATTGCTAGCAACAAAAGTGTGCACCTTTAAGTTGTACCCAATAATATTTGGGTTCCCCCCCCCAACACTGCTACACGGTGCCATTTATGTTGTACTTCATATAACCTGGGCCCGGGTTTCTCAAATATTTGCCCACCAAATACCACCCCCACCCCAAAAGAGACCCAAAAGTAGCCCAGCAAACAATCATCAGCGTCAAGATGCAGTCGCGTACTCGGCCCGAGTGACGTTTTATTCTTAAAATATCGATTTAGTCTTATTCTAAGCCGCTGTAACTTGATGCAGTTTGAATATTTACACCGCGCTACAATGTGGGAGGATGAAAATAAATAACAGTCAATAAGGATCCATTGGAAATGTATCACTCGTGAAAGTTAAATAACGATTGTACGTTGGTAAAGGTTTCAATACAAACTGTTCCGAACGAGCCCCCGTTTGGCCCACATTTGTGGGGATTAAAAAAAAAATTTTTTTCAGATGCTCAAATGCATGAGAGCAATGACAATAAAAAGAGAATCATAAACCGAGCCGCTGTTTAAATGACACCAAGGAGGCAAAATGGCCGATTGAGCCCAATTTGGACATGTTCACCTTTTGCTGCGAGCGGCTCGGACATTTTTTATTCTCATGCTGTTCACCAACATATTTGTATTGCAGCCAAGCCTCACTTTTCCAACGCACTTGCTTCCATGAAAAGATGCAAGACATATTTCCAAAAATGTGAGGAGCTTTGAGTTGATCCAACGACACTGCACACACGGATTGTCAGTTTCCAGTCGAAGTTGAGCTGCTGCTGCTGCTGCTGCTGCTGCTGCAGCGCATCCAAAAGTTTGGGTCGTTTCCGTTTTGCCGCCACACTGCAGTGCAATTGCAAATTAGTAACGCGGTAATAAACACAAAAGCAGACGCAGAGATTTGGGGCAAAGTCTGCTTCAGGCACTGACGGACATAAATTGAACAATTGCAAGTGTTTTAGAAGGCGGAGTACTTTGACCTTCTCGTGTCTTCGAGCAAGGCAAAGTTCCTCCCTAATAATTCGGATGCAGTATTTTATATGTGGATCAACTCACGGACGTGTCGCTGTAGCCCCTTTTCCGAGCGTGAAAAAGTGGACTTCCAAACGAGGCCCGGCCGGATCTCGTACTCACCCCCGACAGGTTGTCGACGTGATCGCTGGCGAAGTCAAAAACGAGCTCTGATTGCCGCAGCATGGTCGAGTATGCCGAACGCGGGGCGCAGGTGGAGCTAAAAGAACGACGGCGGCGGCATCACGGGAAGGTTTGGCGCTCTCTCTTCGGGCCGAGGCTCTTCTCGGGCTGACGGTTGCGGTCGACCTTTAGCTGACTTGAGGACGCGACGCCGCTGACATCTCCACAGCGAACATTGAGCACGCTAGATTAGCGTCACCACCGGAAACGCCCGCCGTGCTT
>NC_084652.1:29179038-29201469 GCF_019802595.1 Syngnathoides biaculeatus
TTTCTAGCCAAGTTGAGGAAAACTGTGCCATCATGCTCTGAAACGCTTGTTTTTGGCAGTAAAAAAGTTACAAACGTGAATATTACCAAAAGAATAAAAGCTTTTTCCGTGGTTCCAAAGGCAAGTAATGTTGTGTGATGGAGAGTTCTATAGAAAAACATGCATACAATTGGCCAAGAAAAGCATCCTATTTTGATTTTATAGCAAGTTGAGGAAACTGTGCCCCCATGCTCTGAAACGCTGTTTTTTGGCTGTAAAAAAAGTTACAAACATGAATATTTCCAAAACTAAAGCTTTTCCGTTGGTTCCAAAGGCCTGTAATGTTGTGTGGTGGAGAGTTCTATAGAAAACATGAATAAAATTGTCAAGAAAAGCATCCTATTTGATTTTATAGCCAATTTGAGGAAACTGTGCCATCATGCTCTGAAACGCTGTTTTTGGCATGTAATACAAACATGAGTATTTCCAAAACTACCCTTTTCTGTTTGGGTTCAAAGGCCTGTACTGTGTGTGGTGGAGAGTTCTAGAAAAAACATGGATAAAATTGGCAAGAAAAGCATCCTATTTGATTTTATAGCCAAGATTGAGGGAAACTGTGCCATCATGCTCTGAAACGCTGTTTTTGGCAGTAAAAAAGTTACAAACGTGATAAATTCCAAAAGTTAAAGCGTTTCCGTGGGTTCCAAAGGCAAGTAATGTTGTGTGATGGAGAGTTCTTTAGAAAAATGATTAAAAATGGCAAGAAAAAGCATCCTTTTTGATTTTATAGCCAGTTGAGGAAACTGTGCCACATGCTCTGAAACGCTGTTTTTGGCTGTAAAAAAAGTACAAACATGAATAATTCCAAAACTAAAGCTTTTCGTGGGTTCCAAAGTCCTGTAATTGTTGTGTGGTGGAGGGAGTTTTCCTAAAAAAACATGCATAAAATTGGCAAGAAAAGCATCCATTTGATTTTATAGCCAATTGAGGAAACTGTGCCATCATGCTCTGAAACGCTGTTTTGGCTGTAAGAACAAAAATGAGTATTTCCAAAACTAAACCTTTCTGTTGGTTCAAAGGCTGTAATGTTGTGGTCTGGTGGAGAGTTCTATAGAAAAACATGGATAAAATTGGCAGAAAAGCATCCTATGATTTATAGCCAATTGAGAAACTGTGCCATCATGCTCTGAAATGAGGTTTTTTTTCGCAGTGAAAAAGTTACAAACGTGAATATTTCCAAAACTAACCTTTTCCGTTGGTTCCAAAGGGCTGTAATGTAATGTTGTGTGGTGGAGAGTTCTATAGAAAAAAACATGCATAAAAATTGGCAAAGGAAGAAAAGCATCCTATTTGATTTTTGATAGCAATTTTAGGGATTTTGAGGGAAACTGTGCCACCATGCTCCGAAACACTGTTTTTGGCTGTAAAAAAGTTACAAACATGAGTATTTCCCAAAACTAAAGCTTTTTATGTTGGTTCCAAAGGCCTGTAATGTTGTGTGGTGGAGAGTTCTATAGGAAAACATGCATAAATTGGCAATTAAAAGCATCCAATTTTATTTATAGCCAAGTTTGAGGAAACTGTGCCATCATGCTCTGAAACGCTGCGTGTTTTTGGCTGTTAATAACAAACATGAGTATTTCCAAAACTAAAACCTTTTTCGTTGGTTCAAAGGCCTGTAATGTTGTCTGGTGGAGAGTTCTATAGAAAAACATGGCATAAAATTGGCAAGAAAAGCATCCTATTTGATTTTATAGCCAAGTTGAGGAAACTGTGCCATCATGCTCTGAAATGCGGGTTTTTTCGCAGTGAAAAAGTTACAAAACGTGAATATTTCCAAAAACTAACCTTTTCCGTTGGTTCCAAAGGGCTGTAATGTTGTGTGGTGGAGAGTTCTATTAGAAAACATGCATAAAAATGGCAAGAAAAGCATCCTATTTGATTTTATAGCCAATTGGGAGGAAACTGTGCCACCATGCCCGAAACACTGTTTTTGGCTGTAAAAAAGTTACAAACATGAGTATATTTCCAAAACTAAAGCTTTTATGTTGGTTCCAAAGGCCTGTAATGTTGTGTGGTGGAGAGTTCTATAATAGAAAACATGCATAAAATTGGCAAGAAAAGCATCCAATTTTATTTTATAGCCAAATTTGAGGAGGAAACTGTGCCATCATGCTCTGAAACGATGTTTTGGCGTAATAACAAACATGAAGTATTTCCAAAACTAAAACCTTTTCTGTGTTTTCAAAGGCCTGTAATGTTGTCTGGTGGAGGTTCTATAGAAAACATGGATAAATTGGCGCAAGAAAAGCATCCTATTTGATTTATAGCCAAGTTGAGGAAAAACTGTGCCATCATGCTCTGAAATGCGTTTTTTTTCGCAGTGAAAAAGTTACAAAACGTGAATATTTCCAAAACTAAACCTTTTTCCGTTGGTTCCAAAGGGCGTGTAAGTTGTGTGGTGGTGGGGAGTTTCTATAGAAAACATCATAAAATGGGCAAGAAAAGCATCCTATTTGATTTTATAGCAATTTGAGGAAACTGTGCCACCATGCTCCGAAAAACATGTTTTTGGCTGTAACAAAGTTACAAACATGAGTATTTCCAAAAAACTAAAGCTTTTCTGTTGGTTCCAAAGGGCCTGTAATGTTGTGTGGTGGAGAGTTCTATAGAAAACATGATAAAATTGGCAAATAAAAAGCATCCAATTTTATTTTATAGCCAATTTGAGGAAACTGTGCCATCATGCTCTGAAAGCTGTTTTGGCAGTAAAAAAGTTACAAACGTGAATATTTCCAAAAAACTAAAACTTTCTGTTGGTTCCAAAGCCTGTAATGTTGTGTGGTGGAGGTTCTCATAGAAAACATGCATAAAATGGCAAGAAAAGCATCCTATTTGATTTATAGCCAAGTTGAGGAAAACTGTGCCATCATGCTCTTGAAAATGACGTTTTTTTCGCAGTAAAAAGTTACAACGTGAATATTTTCAAAACTAAAGCTTTTCCGTTGGTTCCAAAGGGTGTTAATGTTGTGTGGTGGAGAGTTCTATAGAAAACATGCAATAAAACTGCAAGAACAAGCATCCAATTTTAAACACTGTAAATTTTAAACAAGGTAAAGCTTTTCCGTTGGTTCCAAAGGCAAGTAGTAATGTTGTGGATGGAGAGTTCTTAGAAAACATGGATAAAATGGCAAGAAAAGCATCCTATTGATTTATAGCCAATTTGAGGAGGAAACTGTGCCATCATGCTCCGAAACGCTTGGTTTGGCTGTAAAAAAGTTACAAACGTGAATATTTCCAAACTGAAAGCTTTTCCGTTGGTTCCAAAGGCCTGTAATGTTGTGTGGTGGAGAGTTTCTATAGAAAACATGCATAAAATTGGCAAGACAAAGCATCCTATTGATTTTATAGCCAAGTTGAGGAAACTGTGCCATCATGCTGTTGAACGCTGTTTTTGGCTGTTAAAAAGTTACAAACGTGAATATTTCCAAAACTAAACCTTTTCGTTGGTTCCAAGGCCTGTATGTTGTGGGTGGAGAGTTCTATAGAAAACATGCATAAAATTGGCAAGAAAAGCATCCTATTGATTTTATAGCCAAGTTGAGGAAAAACTGTGTGCCATCATGCTGTGAACGCTGTTTTTGGCAGTAAAAAAGTTACAAACGTGAATATTTCCAAAACTAAACCTTTCTGTTGGTTCCAAGGCCGTAATGTTGTGTGGTGGAGAGTTCTAAAGAAAACATGCATACAATTGGCAAGAAAAAGCATCCTATTTGATTTTATAGCCAAGTTGAGGAAGAAAACTGTGCACCATGCTCCTGAAACGCTGTTTTGTTTTGGCTGTGAAAAAGTTACAAACGTGAAATTTCCAAAACTAACCTTTTCCGTTGGTTCCAAAGGGCTGTAATGTTGTGTGGTGGAGAGTTCTATAGAAAAACATGCATAAAATTGGCAAAGAAAAGCATCCTATTTGATTTTATAGCAATTTGAGGAAACTGTGCAACCATGCTCCGAAACGCTGTTTTGGCTGTAAAAAAGTTACAAACGTAAATATTTCCAAAACTAAAGCTTTCCGTTGGTTCAAAGGCCGGTATGTTGTTGTGGTGGAGAGTTCTATAGAAACATGCCTAAAATTGGCAAGAAAAGAAAAGCATCCTATTTAATTTTATAGCCAAGTTGAGGAAACTGTGCAACATGCTCTGAAACGCTGTTTTTGGCGTAAAAAAGTTACAAACGTTGAATATACCCAAAACTAAAGCTTTTCCGTGGTTCCAAAGGCAAGTAATGTTGTGTGGTGGAGAGTTCTATAGAAAACATGCATAAAATTGGCAAGAAAAGCATCCTTTTTGATTTATAGCCAAGTTTGAGGAAACTGTGCCACCATGCTCTGAAACGCTGGTTTGGCTGTAAAAAAAGTTACAAACATGAAATATTTCCAAAACTAAAGCTTTTCCGTTGGTTCCAAAGTCCTGTAATGTTGTGTGGTGGAGAGTTCTATAGAAAACATGCATAAAATTGGCAAGAAAAGCATCCTTTTGATTTTATAGCCAATTTGAGGAGGAAAACTGTGCCATCATGCTCTGAAACGCTGTTTTTGGCTGTAATAACAAACATGAATATTTCCAAAACTAAACTTTTTACGTTGGTTTCAAAGGCCTGTAATGTTGTGTGGTGGAGAGTTCTATTAGAAAACATGGATTAAAATTGGCAAGAAAAAGCATTCCTATTTGATTTTATAGCCAGTTGAGGAAACTGTGCCATCATGCTCTGAAATGACGTTTTTTTTCGCAGTGAAAAAGTTACAAACGTGAATATTTCCAAAAACTAAACCTTTTCCGTTGGTTTCCAAAGGGCTGTAATGTTGTGTGGTGGAGGAGTTCTATAGAAAACATGAATAAAATTGGCAAGAAAAAGCATCCTATTTGATTTTATAGCCAATTTGAGGAAATGTGCAACATGCTCCGAAACATGTTTTGGCTGTAAAAAAAGTTACAAACATGAGTATTTCCAAACTAAAGCTTTTATGTTGGTTCCAAAGGCCTGTAATGTTGTGTGGTGGAGAGTTCTATAGAAAAACATGCATAAAATTGGCAAGAAAAGCATCCAATTGTATTTTATAGCCAATTTGAGGAAACTGTGCCACCATGCTCCGAAATTGTTTTTGGCTGTAAAAAAAGTTACAAACGTGAATATTTCCAAAACTAAAGCTTTTCTGTGTTCCAAAGGCCTGTAATGTTGTGTGGTGGAGAGTTCTATAGAAACATGCATAAAATGGCAGAAAAGCATCCATTTGATTTTATAGCCAAGTTGAGGAGGAAAACTTGTGCCATCATGCTCTGAAAACGCTGTTTTGGCAGTGAAAAAGTTACAAACGTGAATATTTCCAAAACTAAAGCTTTTCCGTTGTTTCCAAAGGCCTGTAATGTTTGTGTGGTGGAGGGAGTTCTATAGAAAACATGCATAAATTGGCAAGAAAGCATCCTATTTGATTTTATAGCCAATTTGAGGAAACTGTGCCACATGCTCTCGGAAACGCTGTTTTGGCTGTAAAAAAGTTACAAACGTGAATATTTCCAAAACTAAACCTTTTCCGTTGGTTCCAAAGGCCTGTAATGTTGTTGTGGTGGAGAGTTCTATAGAAAAACATGCATAAAATTGGCCAAGAAAAGCATCCTATTTAATTTTATAGCCAAGTTGAGGAAACTGTGCCATCATGCTCTGAAACGCTGTTTTGGCATTAAAAAAGTTACAAACGTGAATATTACCAAAAGTAAAGCTTTTCCGTTGGTTCCAAAGGCAAGTAATGTTGTGTGGTGGAGAGTTCTTAGAAAACAGCATAAAATTGGCAAGAAAAGCATCCTTTTGATTTTTATAGCCAAGTTGAGAAAACTGCCACCATGACTGAAAACGCTGTTTTGGCTTTGAAAAAGTTACAAACATGAATATTTCCAAAACTAAAGCTTTTCTGTTGGTTCCAAAGTCCTGTAATGTTGTTGGTGGAGAGTTCTATAGAAAACATGCATAAAATTGGCAAGAAAAGCATATATTTGATTTTATAGCCATTTGAGGGAGGAAAACTGCCCATCATTGCTCTGAAACGCTGTTTTGGCTTGTAATAACAACATGAGTATTTCCAAAACTAAACCTTTGTGTTGGTTTCAAAGGCCTGTAATGTTGTCGGTGGAGAGTTCTATTAGAAAACATGATAAAATTGGCAAGAAAAGCATCCATTTGATTTTATAGCCAAGTTGAGGAAGGAAACTGTGCCATCATGCTCTGAATGACGTGTTTTTTCGCAGTGAAAAAAGTTACAAACGTGAATATTTCCAAAACTAAAACCTTTCCGTTGGTTCCAAAGGGCTGTAATGTTGTGTGGTGGAGAGTTCTATAGAAAAAATGCATAAAATTGGCAAGAAAAGAATCCTATTTGATTTTATAGCCAAATTTGAGGAAACTGTGCCACCATGACTCGAAACACTGTTTTTGGCTGTAAAAAGTTACAAACATGATATTTCCAAAAACTAAAGCTTTTATGTTGGTTCCAAAGGCCTGTATAATGTTGTGTGGTGGAGAGTTCTATAGAAAACATGCATAAAATTGGCAAGTAAAAAGCATCCAATTTAATTTTATAGCCAATTTGAGGAGGGGAAACTGTGCCACCATGCTCCGAAAAACATTGTTTTTGGCTGTGAAAAAGTACAAACGTGAATATTTCCAAAACTAAGGTTCTGTTGGTTCCAAAGGCTGTAATGTTGTGTGGGGAGGGATTTCTTAAAAAACATGCATAAAATGGCAAGAAAAGCATCCATTTTGATTTTATAGCCAAGTGAGGAAACTGTGCCATCATGCTCGAAACGCTGTTTTTGGCAGTGAAAAAGTTACAAACGTTGAATATTTCCAAAACTAAAGCTTTTCCGTTGTTTCCAAAGGCCTGTTAATGTTGTGTGGTGGAGAGTTCTATAGAAAACATGCATTAAAAATTGGCAAGAAAAGCATCCTATTTGATTTTTATAGCCAATTTGAGGAAACTGTGCCACCATGCTCCGAAACGCTGTTTTTGGCTGTTAAAAAAGTTACCAAACGTGAAATATTTCCAAACTTAAAGCTTTTCCGTTGGTTTCCAAAGGCCTTAATGTTGGTGGTGGAGAGTTCTAAAGAAAACATGCATAAAATTGACAAGAAAGCAATCCTATTTGATTTTATAGCCAAGTTGAGGAAACTGTGCCCATCATGCTGGAAACGCTGTTTTTGGCTGTAAAAAAAGTTATAAACGTGAATTATTCCAAAACTAAAGCTTTTCCGTTGGTTCCAAGGCCTGTAATGTTGTGTGGTGGAGGTTCTAAAGAAAAACATGCATAAAAATTGTCAAGAAAAGCCTCCATTTGATTTCTAGTCAAGTTTAGGAAACTGTGCCTCATGCTTCTGAAACGATGTTTTTGGCAGTAAAAAGTTACAAAAACGTGAAATTCCTAAACTAAGCTTTTCCGTTGTTCTAAAAGGCCTGTAAATATTGTGTGATGTGCAGGAGTCTACAGAAAACATGCATAAAATTGGCCAAAAAAAAAGAATCTTGTTGATTTTATAGCAAAGTTGAGGAAGCTGTGCCATCATGCTATGTGAAACGCTGTTTTGCAGTAAAAAAGTTACAAACGTGAATATTTCCAAAACTAAGCTTTTTACGTGGTTCCAAAAAGGCCTGTAATGTTGTGTGGTGGGGATTCTATAGAAAACATTGCATAGAATTGGCAAGAAATTAGCATCCTATTTGATTTTATAGGCCAAGGTTGAGGAGGAGGAAACTGTCCCATCATGCTCTTGACACGCTTGTTTTTTTGGCATGTGCAAAAAGTACAAAGTTGAATATTTCCAAAACCTAAAGCTTTTCGTTGGTTCCAAAAGGACTGTTGTCCCTGTACTGTGTGTGGTGGAAATTCTATAGAAAACATGAATGAAAAGTTGGCAAGAAAAGATCCATTTGGATTTTAAGCAAATTTGAGGGAACTGTGCACCCATGTCTGAAACGGTGTATTTTTCTTGGACTAATCACTCGTTTCTAGAAAGAAAGAAACAACCTCTCGAAAACAAAATTACAAATTGAGGCATTTCACTTTTCATCGGGTTTGGATTTTTCTTCTCCACTTCTTTTTATCGTGCCCACTTCGCCTTTGATTTCGAGAGTGAGGAATTCGAGTCTCCAGGGATTCTTCGACATGCACTGCGAAAAGATACCTTCGTTTGCGCTTTCCGGGTTGCTTGACGAGCAAAATGGAGAAAATGCTGGTAACTTCAATTGAAAGTGTGTGTACATTTGCACTCCGCGGACTTCGCGGTGAAAACTTATAATAATTTTCAAACTTAGCTGGAACGTTCGTATTTCAAAATGTTGTCGTGTTCATCGGGAAGTCCACCCCCACCAAACCAACTCAACAAAGAAAACTTTCTCATTCGATCTGTTCAATTCCCGCGGGCACGAAAAAATACGGCGTGACCGTCACGGCACGGTCCCGCCCACATGTGTTGTCAACCTTCTCAAGTATGAGCTTGTTGTGTTGCCGTGGGTCAGTGGGTTGGCGTGGCTTTCGTAATCCAGAGTTGTGGTTCGTTATCCTGCTTATCACTCCACTCCCAATTCATGCCTGACCTTTCCTTCCTTTTCATCTTTTTCGCACCATTCTTGCCCATCATTCTTTTGTCTTTTCTCATTGTTTAATCCCTCTCTTTCTTAATTTCACACTTTCTCCCATCATGCTTTCCTTTTGCATGCCTTATCTTCTCTTCCATCCTCCTGCCGTTCGAACTTCAAAATGTTGCGTTGTTACATCGGGAACTTCATCCCCAACAAACAAATCGACAAAAAACAAAACGTTCTCAGCTTTATTTTACACCGGCTCTGAAGGAATTTATGGGCCCACACACGCAAAACACGCAAGCACGTGACATCCACCCATTTTTCCACCCCATCATATTTGTTGTCAACTACTATTACTAAGATTGGATGGCGGCCCCTGGTGGACTCAGCGGTTAGGGCATTGGCCTAGTTCCCAGGGTTTGTGGGTTCCAATCCCACAGGGCCTCAAACCCAACCGTTCCCTTCCTTATTAATTTCAGTTTTCATTGAAAATCGTCTTTTATCAAAAGTGCTCAAACTACTGGAATCAAGCAAAAGTGTTGATTTTGGAGCTTGGTTTTAATTATTTTTATTTTTTTTTTATTTTTTGGAGAAAAGGGACTTCGGGAAGGAGGAGGCGACGCTTCGTAGCCGACCACCTGTTGAATGCTCACGCTAAGCTAGCCTCTATGGCTTATCTGCACGTTTAGCTCTCTTTTCATCCACCCATCTTTCCTTTCCTTCATTTCCATATTCCTTCCCTTTTATCCACCCGTCTGTTCTTGTTATCCTCGCTTCAATCTTCTCTTCCATCTTCATTTCCATGTCTTTCTGAGTTCATCCTTCTTTTCATCCACCCATCTTTCTTTCTTCATTTCCATATCCTTCCCTTTTCATCCACCCGTCTTCCTTGAGTCCAACGTTCCTTCTCTTGCCATCCTTCATTTCTTCCATTCCACCCGTGTTTCCTTGTTAATACTTTACCTTCTTTTTCATCTATTTTATCAACCCATCTTTTCTTTATTTCCATTTTACCTACCCTTTTATCCACCCATCTTTTCCATATTTCCTTCTCTTTTCATCCACCCATCTTTCCTTTCTATTTCCATATTTCCTTCCCTTTTCATCCACCCGTCTGTTCTTGTTCAACCTTCTCTTCAATCTTTCATTTCCATATTTCTTTCCTTGAGTTCATCCCTTCCTTCTTTTCATCCACCCATCTTTCCTTTCCATATTTCCTTCCCTTTTCATCCACCCATCTTTCCTTGAGTCCATCCTTTCCTTCTCTTCCGTCCTTCATTTCTTCTTCATCCTTCCATTCCACCCGTGTTTCCTTGTTAATCCTTTACCTTCTTTTTCATCTATTTATCCACCCATCTTTCCTTTATTTCCATTTTACCTACCCTTTTCATCCACCCATCTTTTCCATATTTCCTTCTCTTTTCATCCACCGATCTTTCCTTTCTTTCATTTCCATATTTCCTTCCCTTTTCATCCATCCGTCTGTTCTTGTTCATCCTTCATTTCCATATTTCTTTCCTTGAGTTCATCCCTTCCTTCTTTTCATCCACCCATCTTTCCTTGAGTCCATCCTTTCCTTCTCTTCCGTCCTTCATTTCTTCTTCATCCTTCCTTTCCACCCGTGTTTCTTTGTTCATCCTTTACCTTGTTTTTCATCTATTTATCCACCCACCTTTCCTATATTTTCATTTTACCTACCGTTTTCATCCCCACATCTTTTCCATATGTCCTTCCCTTTTCATCGACCCGTGTTTCCTTGAGTTCATATTTCCTTCTCTTCTGTCCTTCATCCTTCAATTGTACCCATGATTCTTCTTCATCCTTTCCCTTCTTTTCCTTCTATTTATCCACCCATCTTTCCTTTACTTACATTTTACATTCCTTTTTCATACATCCATTCTTGCCATATGTCCTTCTCTTTTCATCCACCCATCTGTCCTTCAGTATATCATTCTCTTTTCTTGGGTTCATCTTTCCTTTAGTTTATTTTCATCCACTTATCTGTCCTTCAGTTCATCCTTTCCTTAGTAAACATACATTATCCCACTATTCATTTTCCGTTTGGTGATTTCCACCAAATCATGTCATTGTGATCCTTCTTGGACACTTTTAATTATTGTCCAGGGAATTATCCAGCCTTCAATGTAGTTGAATACAATTCCTGGCCTTTTCTTTCCATTCAATTACTGTATTCGCAATTCACTTTTCTTCAGTTTCCCTTCTATGTTATTTCTCTTCCTTCCATTTAGAGTCCAATTAATGTCGCTTGTTCTTAGGAGGTGAGGACTCCACAAAGGGAGGGGGCGGGGCGCTCGAACCCGGGTCCTCACAACCGAAAAGGCCAACGCTCTACCAACTGAGCTAATGTGCTGTCCCTGTGGTCTCAGCCTTTCTGCTCTACTTTAACCTTCGGAAACTTCAAAAATGTCGCCGTGTACATCTGGAATTCACCCCCAACAAACAAATCGACAAAAACAAAACTTTCTCATCTTTGTTTTACACCGCCTTGAAGAATTTACGGGCCCACGCACGCAAACACGCAAGCACGTGACGTCATGCATGGTGCCACCCGCATATTTGTGTCAACAGCTATGCCTATGATGGTTTGGTGGCCCCGTGGATCAGCGGTAAGGGCAATGTCCTAATGAGCCAGGGTTTGTGGGTTCGAATCCCACTAGGGCCATAACTCCAACCATTCACTTCCCTTCCCTATTAAGTTCTGTTTTCATTGAAATCGACTTTTATCAAAAGTGCTCCAAAACTTTTGATTTCTTCAAAAGTACGCGATACCACTCAAACAAAGTACTCTCATCTTCATTTAGCAAAAGCCACTTGAAACTTTTTTCTCAAAAATACTCTTAAGATCTTATTTTTACTGATAATCCTCGTTTCTAGAAAGAAAGAAACAACCTCTCCGAAAACAAAATTACAATTGCGCATTTCACTTTTCATCCGGGTTTTTCTTCTCCACTTCTTTTTATCGTGCCCACTTCGCCCTTTGATTTCGAGTGAGGAATTCGAGTCTCCAGGATTCTCCGACATGCATTGCGAAAGATATCCTTCATTTGCTCTTTCCGGGTTTTTTGAAGAGCAAATGGAGAAACCAGCCCTATGGGGGCACAAACCAGTGCAATCTGTAGGCCGGTCCCAAGCCCGGATAAATGCAGAGGGTTGCGTCAGGAAGGGCATCCGGCGTAAAAACTGTGCCAAACAAATATGAGCGTTCATCTAAAGAATCCCATACCGGATCGGTCGTGGCCCGGGTTAACAACGCCCGCCCCCGGCACTGCTAACCTGCAGGGCGTCGGTGGAAATTCAGCTACTGTGGGTCGAAGACAAAGAAGAGGAGGAAACCGGATCCAGCGTCAGAAGAAAAAAAGGAATGCACAGAGCCTACAACTGAGTGTAGGGACTTTGAATGTTGGGACTATGACAGGAAAAGCTCAGGAGTTGGTTGACATGATGATTAGGAGAAAGGTTGATATTCTGTGCATCCAAGAGAGCAGGTGGAATGGTAGTAAGGCTAGAAGTTTGGGAGCAGGGTTTAAATTATTCTACCACGGAGTAGATGGGAAGAGAAATGGAGTAGGGGTTATTTTAAAGGAAGAGCTGGCTAAGAATGTCTTGGAGGTGAAAAAAGTATCAGATCGAGTGATGAGACTAAAATTTGAAATTGAGGGTGTTATGTATAATGTGGTTAGCGGCTATGCACCACAGGTAGGATGTGACCAAGAGTTGAAAGAGAAATTCTGGAAGGAACTAGATAAAGTAGTTCTGAGCATCCCAGACAGCGAGAGAGTTGTGATTGGTGCAGATTGTAATGGACATATTGGTAAAGGAAACAGGGGCGATGAAGAAGTGATGGGTAAGTACGGCATCCAGGAAAGGAACTTTGAAGGGCAGATGGTGGTGGACTTTGCAAAAAGGATGGAGATGGCTGTAGTGAACACGTATTTCCAAAAGAGGGAGGAACATATAGTGACCTACAAGAGCGGCGGTAGAACCACGCAGGTAGATTATATTTTGTGCAGACGATGTAATCTGAAGGAGGTTACTGACTGTAAAGTAGTGGTAGGGGAGAGTGTAGCTCGACAGCATAGGATGGTAGTATGTAGGATGATTCTGGTGGTGGGTAGGAAGATTAAGAAGACAAAGGTAGAGCAGAGAACCATGTGGTGGAAGCTGAGAAAGGAAGAATGTTGTGCGGCCTTCCGGAAAGAGGTGAGACAGGCTCTCGATGGACAACCGAAGCTCCCGGAAGACTGGACGACGACAGCCAAGGTGATCAGAGAGACAGGCAGGAGAGTACTTGGTGTGTCATCTGGTAGGAAGGGGAGAAGGAGACTTGGTGGTGGAACCCCATAATACAGGGAGTCATACAAGGAAAGAGATTAGCGAAGAAGAAGTGGGATACTGAGAGGACTGAGGAGAGGCGAAAGGAGTACATCGAGATGCGACGTAGGGCAAAGGTAGAGGTGGCAAAGGCTAAACAAGAGGCATATGAAGACATGTACACCAGGTTGGACACGAAAGAAGGAGAAAAGGATCTCTACAGGTTGGCCAGACAGAGGGATAGAGATGGGAAGGATGTGCAGAAGGTTAGGGTGATTAAGGATAGAGATGGAAATGTGTTGACTGGTGCCGGTAGTGTGCTAAATAGATGGAAAGATACTTTGAGAAGTTGATGAATGAAGAAAATGAGAGAGAAGGAAGAGTTGAAGAGGCAAGAGTGAAGGACCAGGAAGTGGAAATGATTACTAAGGGGGAAGTCAGAAAGGCATTACAAAGGATGAAAAATGGGAAGGCAGTTGGTCCTGATGACATACCGGTAGAGGTATGGAAGCAATTTGGAGAGATGGCTGTGGAGTTTTTGACCAACTTATTCAACAGAATACTAGCGGGCGAAAAGATGCCTGAAGAATGGAGGAAAAGTGTTCTAGTTCCCATTTTTAAGAACAAAGGGGATGTTCAGAGCTGTGGGAACTATAGAGGAATAAAGTTGATGAGCCACACAATGAAGTTATGGGAAAGAGTAGTGGATGCTAGACTCAGGACAGAAGTAAGTATCTGCGAGCAACAGTATGGTTTCATGCCTAGAAAGAGTACCACAGATGCATTATTTGCCTTGAGGATGCTCGTGGAAAAGTACAGAGAAGGTCAGAAGGAGCTACATTGTGTCTTTGTGGATCGAGAGAAAGCCTATGACAGAGTACCAAGAGAGGAACTATGGTACTGCATGCGTAAGTCTGGTGTGGCAGAGAAGTATGTTAAAATAGTACAGGACATGTATGATGGCAGCAGAACAATGGTGAGGTGTGCCTTAGGTGTGACAGAGGAATTTAAGGTGGAGGTGGGACTGCATCAGGGATCAGCTCTGAGCCCCTTCTTGTTTGCAGTGGTAATGGATAGGCTGACAGATGAGGTTAGACTGGAATCCCCTTGGACCATGATGTTCGCAGATGATATTGTCATATGCAGTGAAAGCAGGGAGCATGCAGAGGAACAATTGGAAAGATGGAGACATGCACTGGAAAGGAGAGGAATGAAGATTAGCCGAAGTAAAACAGAATATATGTGCGTGAATGAGAAAAGTCGAGGGGGAAGAGTGAGGCTACAGGGAGAAGAGATATCGAGGGTGGACAACTTCAAATACTTGGGGTCAACAATACAGAGCAATGGAGACTGTGGTCAGGAAGTGAAGAAACGGGTCCAAGCAGGTTGGAACAGCTAGCGAAAGGTGTCTGGTGTGTTATGTGACAGAAGAGTGTCTGCTAGGATGAAGGGCAAAGTTTACAAAACAGTGGTGAGGCCGGCCATGATGTACGGATTAGAGACAGTGGCACTGAAGAAACAACAGGAATCTGAACTGGAGGTGGCAGAAATGAAGATGTTGAGGTTCTCGCTCGGAGTGACCAGGTTGGATAGGATTAGAAATGAGCTCATTAGAGGGACAGCCAAAGTTGGATGTTTCGGAGACAAGATAAGAGAGAGCAGACTTCGATGGTTTGGACATGTTCAGAGGCGATAGAGTGAGTATATTGGTAGAAGGATGCTGAGGATGGAGCTCCCAGGCAAAAGAGCGAGAGGAAGACCAAAGAGAAGGTTTATGGATGTGGTGAGGGAAGACATGAGGGCAGTTGGGGTTAGAGAGGAAGATGCAGGAGATAGGCTAAGATGGCAAAAGATGACACGCAGTGGCGACCCCTAACGGGACAAGCTGAAAGGAAAAGAAGAAGAAATGGAGAAACTACTGGTGACTTCAATTCAAGTGTGTGTACATTTGCCACTTCCGCGGACTTCGCGGTGAAACTTATAATAATAACTTTAGCTTGAACGTTCGTAACTTCAAAATGTTGTCGTGTTCATCGGGAAGTCACCCCCAACAAACAAATTAACAAAAGAAAACTTTGTCATCGCTCTGTCAATGCCCGCGCACGCAAATACGCACGTGACGTCACTCACGGTCCCGCCCACATGTGTGTCAACCTTCTCAAGTATGAGCCGTGTTGACCGTGGGTCAGTGGTTAGAGCGTTGCTTTTGTAATCCAGAGGTTGTGGGTTCGTATCCCGCTGATCACTCCACTCCCATTCATGCCTGACCTTTCCTTCCATTTCATCTTTTTCGCACCATTCTTGCCATTCATCCTTTTGTCTTTTCTTCCATTGTTGTACTCCCTCTCTTTTCTTAATTTCACACTTTCCCACATCATCCTTTCCTTTTTCATGCCTTATCTTCTCTTCCATCCTTCCTGCCGTCCGTAACTTCAAAATGTTGCCGTGTACATCGGGAACTCATCCCCAACAAACAAATCGACAAAAACAAAACTTTCTCATCTTTCTTTTACACCGCCTTGAAGAATTTATGGGCCCACGCACGCAAACACGCAAGCACGTGACGTCACGCATGGTGCCACCCACATATTTGTGTCAACTACTATTACAATGATTGTATGGCATCCCCGTGGATCAGCGGTTAGGGCATTGGCCTAGTGAGCCAGGGTTTGTGGGTTCGAGTCCCACTAGGGCCTCAACTCCAACCATTCGCTTCCCTTCCCTATTAATTTCAGTTTTCATTGAAATCGTCTTTTATCAAAAGTGCTCCAAACTAACTGGAATCAAGCAAAAGTATTGAATTTGCAGCTGTTTTAATTATTTTTATTTATTTTTTATTTTTTGGAGAAAAGACTTCGGGTGAGGAGGAGGCGACGCTTCGTAGCCGACCAACTGTTGACTGCTAACGCTAGCTAG
Organism: Syngnathoides biaculeatus; assembly: GCF_019802595.1. NCBI lineage: Eukaryota > Metazoa > Chordata > Actinopteri > Syngnathiformes > Syngnathidae > Syngnathoides > Syngnathoides biaculeatus. The sequence goes on from NC_084652.1 coordinate 29,194,895, forward strand.
CCTCTATGGCTATCTGCACTTTTAGCTCATCTTTTCATCCACCATCATCCATCATTCGTAACTTCAAAATGTTGTCGTGTTCATCGGGAAGTCAACCCCAACAAACAAATCAACAAAAGAAAACTTTCTCATCGCTCTGTCAATGCCCGCGCACGCAAATACGCGCGTGACGTCACGCACGGTCCCGCCCACATGTGTGTCAACCTTCTCATGTATGAGCCGTGTTGACCGTGGGTCAGTGGTTAGAGCGTTGCTTTCGTAATCCAGAGGTTGTGGGTTATATCAAACTGATGACGCCACTCCCATTCATGCCTGAATTTTCATCTTTTTCGCACCATTCTTGCCATTCATTCTTTTGTCTTTTCTTCCATTGTTGTAATCCCTCTCTTTTCTTAATTTCACACTTTCTCCCATCATCCTTTCCTTTTTCATGCCTTATCTTCTCTTCCATCCTTCCAGCCGTTCGTAACTTCAAAATGTTGCCGTGTACATCGGGAACTCATCCCCAACAAACAAATTGACAAAAACAAAACTTTCTCATCTTTCTTTTACACCGCATTGAAGAATTTACGGGCCCACGCACCCAAACACGCAAGCACGTGATGTCACGCATGATGCCACCCACATATTTGTGTCAACTACTTTTTCTGTGATTGTATGGCGGCCCCGTGGATCACCGGTTAGGGCATTGGCCTAGTGAGCCAGGGTTTGTAGGTACGAATCCCACTCGGGCCTCAACTCCAACCTTTCCCTTCCCTATTAATTTCGGTTTTCATTGAAATCGTCTTTTATCAAAAGTGCTCCAAACTAACTGGAATCAAGCAAAAGTGTTGATTTTGGAGCTGTTTTAATTATTTTTATTTATTTTTTTATTTTTTGGAGAAAAGACTTCGGATGAGGAGGAGGAGGCGACGCTTCGTAGCCGACCAACTGTTGACTGCTAACGCTAGCTCGCCTCTATGGCCATCTGCACTTTTAGCTCATCTTTTCATCCACCATCTTTCCTTTCCTTCATTTCCATATTTCCTTCCTTTTCATCCACCGGTCTTCCTTGAGTCTTCCTTTCCTTCTCTTCTACCCATCTTTCCTTTAGATCCTTCCCTTTTCATTTCTCTTCCATCTTCATTTCCTCCATATTTTGTTCCCTTTTCATCCACCCGTCGTTCTTGCTTCATCCTTCTCTCTTCTTTTTGTGGATTTTGCAGCTGTTTTAATTATATTTTATTTTTTTTTTATTTTTTGGAGAAAAGACTTCGGATGAGGAGGAGGCGACGCTTCGTAGCCGACCAACTGTTGACTGCTAACGCTAGCTAGCCTCTATGGCTACTCTTCTTACTCACTTTTCAGCTACCACCTATGGCTATTATTTAGCTTCATCTTTTCATCCACCCATCTTTCCTTTCTTCATTTCCCTATTTCCTTCCCTTTTCACTCACTGTCTGTTCTTGTTCATCCTTCTATTCTTTTCATTCTTCTCTTCAATCCTTCAGTTTCCATTTTCTTTCCTTGAGTTCATTCCTCCTTCTTCTCATCCACCCATCTTTCTTTCCTTCATTCCATATTTCCTTCCCTTTTCATCCACCGTCTTTCCTTGAGTCCCACCTTTCCTTCTCTTCCGTCCTCATTTCTTCCATCCACCCGTGTTCCTTGTAATCCTTTACCTTCTTTTTTCATCTATTTATCCACCCATTTTTCCTTTATTTCCATTTTACCTCTTTTTCATCCACCCATCTTTCCTTTCCTTCATTTCCATACTTCCTCCCTTTTCATCCACCATCTGTTCTTGTTCATACTTCTCTTTCAATCTTTCATTTCCATATTTCTTTCCTTGAGTTCATCCCTTCCTTCTTTTCATCCACCCATCTTTCCTTTCCAATTCCTTTCCTTTTCATCCACCCATTCTTTCTTGAGTCCATCCTTTCCTTATCGTTCCGTCCTTCATTTCTTCTTCATTCACTTCCATTCCACCCGTGTTTACCTTCTTTTTCATGTTTTATCCACCCATATTTCCATTTTACCTACCCTTTTCATCCCACATCTTTTCCAAATTTCCTTCCCTTCTCATCTACCCTTCTTTCTTGAGATCGTATTTCCTTCCTCTTCTGTCCTTCATCCTTCCATTCCACCCATGTTTCTCTTCATCCTTTACTTTCTTTTCCATCTTTTATCCACCCATCTTTCTTTATTTCCATTTTACATACTCTTTTCATCACCAATCTGTCCTTCAGTATATTACTTCTTTGCTTGAGTTCAAGTGTCCTTTAGTTCCTTTTCATCCACTCATCTGTCCTTCAGTTCATCCTTTCCTAGCTAATCCTACATTATCCCCCTAATCATTTTCCGTTTGGTTATTTCCACCAAATCATGTCATTGTTACCCTTCTTGGAACTTTTATCGGCAAGTTCTTCCATGTTTACCATGTCCAGGGAATTATCCAGCTTTCAATGTAGTTGAATACAATTCCTGCCTTTTCTCCATTCCATTCGATTGCTGTATTCGCGCTCTCTTTTCTTCAGTTCCTTCTATGTTATTTTGTCTTCCTTCCAATTTAGAGTCCAATTTATGTCACCTGTTCTGAGGAGGAGGGACTCCCACACAGGGAGGGGGCGGGGCTCGAACCCGGATCCGCAGAACCAAAGGCCAACGCTCTACCGACTGAGCTAATTTGCTGTCCCTCAGTCTCGGCTTTCTGCTCTACTTTAACCTTCGGAACTTCAAAATGTTGCCGTGTACATCTGGATTCACCCCAAACAAACAACTCGACAAAAAAAAAACGTTCTCATCTTTCTTTTACACCGCCTTGAAGAATTTACAGGCCCACGCACGCAAACACGCAAGCACGTGACATCACGCATGGTGCCACCCGCATATTTGTGTCAACTACTATCCCTATGATGGTATGGTGGCTCCGTTGCTCAGCGGTTAGGGCAATGACCTAGTGAGCCAGGGATTGTGGGTTCGAATCCCACGAGGGCCTCAACTCCAACCGTTCCCGTCCCTATTAATTTCAGTTTTCATTGAAATTGTCTTTTAGCAAAAGTGCTCCAAACTTTTGATTTCTTCAAAAGTACTCGAAACCACTCAAACAGAAGTACTCTCATCTTCATTTAGCAAAAGCACTTGAACTTTTTTTTCTCAAAACTACTCTTAAGATCTTATTTTACTTGACTAATCCTCGTTTCTAGAAAGAAAGAAAACAACCTCTCCGAAAAACAAAATTACAAATGCGCATTTCACTTTTCACCCGGGTTTTTCTTCTCCACTTCTTTTTATCGTGCCCACTTCGCCCTTTGATTTCGAGTGAGGAATTCGAGTCTCCAGGATTCTCCGACATGCATTGCGAAAGATATCCTTCGTTTGCTCTTTCCGGGTTGCTTGAAGAGCAAATGGAGAAACTGCTGGTAACTTCAATTGAAGTGTGTGTACATTTGCCACTTCGCGGACTTCGCGCTCGCGTACGGTTGAAACTTATCATAATAACTTTAGCTTGAATGTTCGTAACTTCAAAATGTTGTCGTGTTCATCGGGAAGTCACCCCCAACAAACAAATCAACAAAAGAAAACTTTCTCATCGCTCTGTCAATGCCCGCACACGCAAACATGTGTGTCAACCTTCTCAAGGATGAGCCGTGTAGACCGTGGGTCAGTGGTTAGAGCGTTGCTTTCGTAATCCAGAGCTTGTGGGTTCTTATCCCGCTGATCACTCCACTCCCATTCATGCCTGACCTTTCCTTCCTTTTCATCTTTTTCGCACCATTCTTGCCATTCATCCTTTTGTCTTTTCTTCCATTGTTATACTCCCTCTCTTTTCTTATTTCACACTTTCCCACATCATCCTTTCCTTTTTCATGCATTATCTTCTCTTCCATCATCCTGCCGTTCGTAACTTCAAAATGTTGCCGTGTACATCGGGAACTCATCCCCAACAAACAAATCGACAAAAACAAAACTTTCTCATCTTTCTTTTACACCGCCTTAAAGAATTTACGGGCCCACGCACGCAAACACGCAAGCACGTGACGTCACGCATGGTGCCACCCACATATTTGTGTCAACTACTATTACTAAGATTGTATGGCGGCCCCGTGGATCAGCGGTTAGGGCATTGGCCTAGTGACCCAGGGTTTGTGGGTTCGAATCCCACTAGGGCCTCAACTCCAACTGTTCCCTTCCCTATTAATTTCAGTTTTCATTGAAATCGTCTTTTATCAAAAGTGACCCAAACTAACTGGAATCAAGCAAAAGTGTTGATTTTGGAGCTGTTTTAATTATTTTTATTTATTTATTTTTTTTTGGAGAAAAGACTTCGGGTGAGGAGGAGGCGACGCTTCGTAGCCGACCAACTGTTGACTGCTAACGCTAGCTAACCTCTATGGCTATCTGCACTTTTAGCTCATCTTTTCATCCACCATCATCCATCATTCGTAACTTCAAAATGTTGTCGTGTTCATCGGGAAGTCAACCCCAACAAACAAATCAACAAAAGAAAACTTTCTCATCGCTCTGTCAATGCCCGCACACACAAATACGCATGTGAGTCACGCACAGTCCCGCCCACATGTGTGTCAACCTTCTCAAGTATGAGCCGCGTGTTGACCGTGGGTCAGTGGTTAGAGCGTTGCTTTCGTAATCCAGAGGTGTGGGTTCATATCCCGCTGATCACTCCACTCCCATTCATGCCGACCTTTCCTTCCTTTTCATCTTTTTCGCACCATTCTTGCCATTCATCCTTTTGTCTTTTCTTCCATTGTTATACTCCCTCTCTTTTCTTAATTTCACACTTTCCCACATCATCCTTTCTTTTTTCATGCCTTATCTTCTCTTCCATCCTTCCTGCCGTCCGTAACTTGAAAATGTTGCCGTGTACATCGGGAACTCATCCCCAACAAACAAATCGACAAAAACAAAACTTTCTCATCTTTCTTTTACACCGCCTTAAAGAATTAACGGGCCCACGCACGCAAACACGCAAGCACGTGACGTCACGCATGGTGCCACTCACATATTTGTGTCAACTACTATTACTAAGATTGTATGGCGGCCTCGTGCATCAGCGGTTAGGGCATTGGCCTAGTGAGCCAGGGTTTGTGGGTTCAAATCCCGCTAGGGCCTCAACTCCAACCGTTCCCTTCCCTATTAATTTTAGTTTTCATTGAAATCGTCTTTTATCAAAAGTGCTCCAAACTAACTGGAATCAAGCAAAAGTGTTGATTTTTGAGCTGTTTTAATTATTTTTATTTATTTTTTATTTTTTGGAGAAAAGACTTCGGGTGAGGAGGAGGCGACGCTTCGTAGCCGACCAACTGTTGACTGCTAACGCTAGCTAGCCTCTATGGCTATCTGCACTTTTTGCTCATCTTTTCATCCAACATAATCCATCATTCGTAACTTCAAAATGTTGTCGTGTTCATCGGGAAGTCAACCCCAACAAACAAATCAACAAAAGAAAACTTTCTCATCGCTCTGTCAATGCCCGCGCACGCAAATACGCATGTGACGTCACGCACAGTCCCGCCCACATGGTGTCAACCTCTCATGTATTAGCGTGTTGACCGTGGGTCAGTGGTTAGAGCGTCTTTCGTAATCCGGAGGTTTGTGGGTTCGAATCCCGCTATCACTCACCTCCCATTCATGCCTGACCTTTCCTACCTTTTCACATCTTTTCTCACACATTCTTGCCATTCATCCTTTTGTCTTTTCTCTTTTTCTTCATTGTTGTAATCCCTCTCTTTTCTTAATTACACACTTTCTCCTCCCATCATCCTTTCCTTTTTCATGCATTTATCTTCCCTTCCATCCTTCCATCCGTTCGTAACTTCAAAATGTTGCCGTGTACATCGGGAACTCATCCCCAACAAAACAAATTGACAAAAACAAAACTTTCTCATCTTTCTTTTACAACCGCCTTGAAGAATTACGGCCCACGCACGCAAACACGCAAGCACGTGACGTCACGCATGGTGCCACCCACATATTTGTGTCAACTACTACTTTACTAATGATTGTATATGGCGTCCCCGTGGATCAGCGGTTATGGCATTGGCCTAGTGAGCCAGGGTTTGTGGGTTCGAATCCCCCTAGGGCCTCAACTCCAACCGTTTCCCCTCCCTATTAATTTCAGTTTTCATTGAAATCGTCTTTTATCAAAAGTGACCCAAACTCCTGGAATCAAGCAAAAGTGTTCATTTTGGAGCTGTTTTAATTATTTTTATTTATTTTTTTTTTTTTGGAGAAAAGACTTCGGGTGAGGTGGAGGCGACGCTTCGTAGCCGACCAACTGTTGACTGCTAACGCTAGCTAACCTCTATGGCTATCTGCACTTTTAGCTCATCTTTTCATCCACCATCATCCATCATTCGTAACTTCAAAATGTTGGCGTGTTCATCGGGAAGTCAACCCCAACAAACAAATCAACAAAAGAAAACTTTCTCATCGCTCTGTCAATGCCCGCACACACAAATACGCGCGTGACGTCACGCACAGTCCCGCCCACATGTGTGTTAACCTTCTCAAGTATGAGCCGTGTTGACCGTGGGTCAGTGGTTAGAGCGTTGCTTTCGTAATCCAGAGGTGTG